>NC_081414.1:918602421-918857421 GCF_030272615.1 Cryptomeria japonica
GCTCGGACACACTTTGTCTGTGAATTTGCCTTCGATTTTGGATCTAGCTTGTGCTAAGTAAAACAAACTCCGCCTTTGGACAAGAATTTTATTCATCTCCTCTTTATTTTCCTCTTTGTTCTTCTTCTTCCTTCTTGTTTCCTCTCCAACACATAGTCAAAATTTGATTCTTTTGGTTGTGGAAAATCCCACACTTAGCCATTTTTCATGTGTCAAACTTTTATTTTCCAACCCATTCGTTTGATTGATCCTTGATTTCATGTGCTTATTTTGTCAAATTTGTTTTTCCTCTAGCTAATTTCTTCCTTTCCCATGGCAAGTTGATCATCTTCATGTCTTATCCTTAAGCCATAGCTGAATTTTTTTGTCTTGCTCAGGTATCTTCACATATTCCATTTATGCCTAGGCAAACTTGGAATGTTTGTGTCTATCTATCTTGGCAAACTTTGGGTAATTGATCTTGGCAAATTGTATTTTCTTTATCATACCAAACCCCTTGCTTTTCTTTATTTCCTTGTTTTAATCTTCCCCTTATGTCTAGCGGACTTCAAGGATGTTTGGACATCCTTCACTTAAGCTAGGCAAACTTTGCTAGGAATAAGACATTCTTCTCTTCGCCATGCCAACTTTCAAACTTCTTAGGCGGACTCGCCATCTTGCTTCTTGCCATGTGTTTTGCTTTTATCCCTTGGGCAGAGTTGGATTCACCTTGGACAAGTTCGAGTTGGAGGTGTCCATGCCAAGGTCAACTTGAAGCTTGGAGTGCATGCTTTATTTGATTTTATCCTTCTTCTTGGGGCGGACTTCAAGCACTTGATGCCAAGGCGGACTTGAAGTGTATTAGACATTCTTTTCAAGTCTAGGCGAACTTTGATGTGTCTAAGACATTCTTCCAAGTGCCTAGTTGCATGCCATGCTTTCATGTGTTTGATCATGCTTTTCAAATTTCCTAGGCGGACTTTAGAGTGCATTGGACATGTTTATGCTTCCATCTTTGGCTTGGGCGGAGTTGATGGAGCTTTGAACATGTTTGCAAGTGTTGGGCGGAGTTCACATGTGTTTATACATGTTGCTTTATGCCTGGTGGACTTTGAAGACCTCTTACCATCTTTACTTGTGCTTGCTTGACTTGGGCCGATTTGGAAGATCATTGGACATGTTTTGCTTTATAACCTTGCCATCTTTTCATTGTTTTGCTTTATCTCTTGCAACCTACTTGGGCAGAGTTTGCCTTCTATTTGCCATCTTTTATGTGCCTAGGCGGAGTTTGCACCACTTTGGACAAGCTTGATGGTTTCCTTGCCAAGGCGGACTCGGCACATGCCTAGACAGGGCGGAGTTCGGAGTAGCTCGGGCATTGTCTTCTTATGTGCCTAGGCGGACCTCATGAGGGTCTTGCCAAGAGTTGGCGGACTTTGCATAACCTTTGCCATCTTATACTAGGCAAGGCAGAGTTGGAAATTTGTTTGCCAACTTTGTCTTAGCTTTCACCATGTCATGCCTAGGCAGACTTAGAGCTTGGCAAGCCATCCACACCTTAGGCAAAGTTTGAGACTTCTTGGACATCTTTCTCTTTTGCTTAGGTGGAGTTGGAAACATGTTAGACATCTCCCTGGGGTGGACTTGGAAGACATCATTTTTCATTTTTGAGGACATGGGCACTAATCAAAAGGCCTGAGGAATGATCTTCTGGAACAAAACCCTAATTAGGGTTTTTACCTTGCTTTTTACACTTAGAGACCAAATTTTTCAACTCTGAGAACATGGGCACTGAGGATATGACCCGAGAAACAAAACCCTAATCTCAGAAAATAGCAGAAAAAACATAACCCTGCTTTTTGTACTTAAGAGGCAAAAAAATTTAATTCTGAGAACATGGGCACTGACCAAATGACTTGAGGAACAAAACCCAAGTTCTCCTTTCAAAAAAGCAAAAAAAAGCGAAAAGCGAAAAAAAAAGTAAAAAAGCAAGCCAAAAAAGTTGCTTCCTGGATTGTGCCCAAAGTGCCAAAAATCAAACTTTCTATTTTTAGAAAATTAGAAAAAGCAAAAAAAACAAAAATTCCTAAAAGAATATAAAGTTGTCAGAAATGACCCAAAGCAATTGCGATCCTCGTCCTTCAAACCTTCTAAGCATTTTGACAACATTCAAACACTGATCTGACCATGAATTCTCTATTTGGGTCAAGATGATTTCTCAAAAACTCTAACTCATTGCAAAAAGACTGGTGATTAGCAATTGCGATGCCAAAGCAAAACCCTAAAAAGCAAAAACAGGGGATCCCTATCTACAATGGGGCGATGTGTGAAAAAGGTCACAACACTACCAAAGAATCAACTTGGGAGGGAGCCGAGATATTCGATCATCCAAATCTAAAATTGCTTTAGGACAAGCAATCTTGAGAAGGGCGGACTATCATGCCCCCGATCTGACAACCCATTGCCAATGATGAAATTGTATTACAAAGTAAGACTTCACAATTTCATGAGATTGAACCATTACCTTGATAGCCTATCTCAGGTGGACGGAATTGATAATTATAAATAGCATCAAACTTGAGGATCAATACCTTTTCCCCAAGAGTTTTCACGAATTTATGTACAAACTATTAACTAGCGAACAAAGGTTAAGTGAAGCGGTTAAGATTGGTCAAACCTGGCGCTTCTAATCCAAGATGGAATATGAAGAGGCCAACAGTCAAGTAAAGGGAGGTGTCTCTTCACAACCAACACAGCCATCCGTGGGAAACAGCATGACTCATCAGAGAGGAGATATAAAAGGATCATTCCAGCATTCAAAGGACATCATTGAATGATCATATTTGGCATTAATAACAAATTGCGTGTATAGCAGATTCGAACATATACTGTAGTTTTTGGTATGAGTTCCCTATACATAGCATAATAAATATTATTTATATCTGGTCATTGCTGATTAGTGATGTGTTGTTTATGACTGATTAATATAGTGTAATGAATATTATTTCTATCTGTCCATTGTTGATTAGTATTGTGTTGTTGTTTATGACTGTTTAATATATAGATGCATAGAATACATGACATAATATAGGATTCTCTCTATATATATTCTGCTTAGTTGATATAATCAGCCATGGTAGGGGTAATGAGGGATTACAAGGGAAACAGCGATGGGGTCCTCTTCTAGGTACGCCACCCCATGGTAGTAGACCAAGGAGTCCCATGAGGCCAAGGGGGTACAAGGGGTACTGCCTTTGGGCTTAGAAGGGATGGACTTTGGGGACACCCTATTGTGAATACACGTCAACCCTCTATCAAGGTGGATTAATACATTAAGAAGTCCAATCATAGGAAGTGGGAGATGGATGGCAAGATGAAAGGGAATGGTTATACGACACCTCACTAGGTACACCATGTTAATTTTAGCAATCAGATATAACAGAATTCAATCTAAACTGAAAATGTAATGAAAACACAATGCTCATAAACACAACACAGCAATACCCTGGGAAAACCTCCCTCTTGGAGATGAAAAACTCAGCCTTAAAATCCAATTATATTATGTCAAATATGAAGGCAATTACAAGAAATGAAACTTATCTCCAACATCAGATCAGTTTGCTGTCACAAGAATGAGATTCACATATCCTAGAACGGTGTTGACCGCCTTCAAGGATGATTCGCTGATCTTCAATGATGAATGCTGCCACACAGTAATATTCGCTGCCTTCAAGAAGGATGTTCGCTGATGGTGTTGATAGCCTCAAGGATGATTCGCTGATCTTCAAAAAGATTTCGCTGAGTATATAGATGAATATTGGAGAAGTAATTCGCTTTGTATGATTGATTGATTATGCCATGCAAATGACTTGCTTATATACTTGACTTGTGGTGTCAAGTCTCAAATCGGCCTGCCTTATTAATTTCATAATAATATTATGTATACCGCTCAAATAGGCCTTGACCTATTAAGATGTTATTGCTTGATACTCATTTACAAGCTACATGAGTTTGGGCCCAGCCCAATTACATAAATGATCGCTCAAATACATATTTGATTTTACCGCCCAAATTTACAAGTTACAATAAACAATTTTGGGCCCAGCCCAATGTAGATACATTTGTTTATATTTATTTGCTCATATAATCCGATCTAGCTATCGGTTTTCAACACTCCCTCTTAGCTAGGGAGGATTCTAGCAAATGGTGTAATCATGCATCATGGACTTCTTCATCTTACATTGCCCGCAGAGGATGAAAAAGTTAACCTGCAAGAAAACAACAAAACTTTCTATCTTGCATTGCCAGCAGAGGATGGATCCACCTTGCATTGCCCGCAGAGGGTGGAAGAGGTCTTTCACCTCAACCTCCTCCTAGAGAAGGAAATATTGTCAACTTGCATTGCCCGCAGAGGGTGGAAGATGCAACTTAATGCATCACTGAGACTGAGAGGGCATAACCGGATTCTCCACAATTCCAAACCTATCTCTGAAATATTCAAACTTCACACGAGCAAGGGGCTTGGTGAGAATGTCTGCAACCTGCTCATCAGTGCTGACATATTTCAGCTGTAAGGCACCTCTTTGTACCATATCACGAACATAGTGAAGTGAGTTTCCACATGTTTTGATCTGCCATGAAACACAGGATTAGCAGACATTTTAAATAAACTTTGATTATCACAATGAATAACTGTGAGTTCCCAAGGTTGTCCAAACAACCCAGCAAGAAGCTTTCAAAGCCACACTGCTTCTCTCGATGCAACACTCGATGCAATATACTCAGCTTTTGCAGTACTCAAGGCTACAGAGGACTGTTTCCTACTGGCCCAAGAAATCACAACAAAATCCAAACTGAAACAGATACCTTAAGTGTTCTTCCTATCGGTAACACTTCCTACCCAATCAGAATCTGAGTAGCCTTCCAAGGTAACAGAAATGTTGATTGGATATTTTAGCCCATAGCCAACAGTTCCACGCAAGTATCTCAGAATATGTTTGGCTGTAACAAGGTGAACATGCTTTGGCTTGTTCATAAACTGGCCGAGTGCACTCACTGAATCAGAAATGTCTGGTCTAGTGTTAACTAGATAAATCAATGATCCAATCAATTGTTTGTACTCATAAGGATCTGCAAAATCAAAGTTAGCTACAGATAAACTCAATTTCTTCAAGTTAGTTTCCATAGGAGTAGACATAGGTTTGCAATCCAACATTCCAAATCTCTTCAAAATATCAACAGTATATTTTCCTTGACTTAGAATAATTTCATTAGGTCTTTGCCACACTTCTAACCCTAGAAAGTAATGCATTAGACCTAGATCCTTCATTTCAAATTCAGTAGCTAATTCTTTCTTACACCTAATGATGAGACTATCTTCACCAGTTAGGAATAAATCATCCACACATAAAACCAGAATTAGCATTTCACCATTAAATACTTTAAAGTAAATGTTAGGATCAGCATCATTCTTACAAAACCCTAAACTAACCAAGTACTTATCAATTCTTTCATACCAAGCTCGAGGAGCTTGCTTGAGGCCGTAAAGAGTTTTCTTTAATCTGCATACATGTGATTCTCTATTATGAGTCTCATATCGTTCTGGTTGCTCAATATAGACTTTTTCCTCAATGACGCCATTAAGGAAGGCAGTCTTTACATCCATCTGATGTAACTTCCAACCCTTAGCTGCAGAAATGCCTATAATAGTTCTAATAGAAGTATATCTAGCAACAGGAGCAAATGATTCTTCATAATCTATGCCTTCCTTTTGAGAAACACCACGAGCTACAAATCTAGCTTTATATTTCTCTATACTACCATCAGCAGCATGTTTAATTTTAAACAACCATTTAGAAGAAACAACAGACTTACCTTTAGGTCTAGGTACAATATCCTAGACATCATTCTTGATGATGGATTGATACTCTTCGTCCATAGCTAATTTCCATGCTTGTTGGTTCATAGCTTCTTCTATGCTGGATGGTTCAGTCTGAATGATGTTGCACATCATTGCAACATAGTTAATGAACTTCTGAGGTCTCCTACTTTCTCTGAAAGTGCCACTAGGAGCTGCAAACTTTTCTGCTTCTTGAATTGTGCTCCTAACCCAAAGTGGCCTTTTCTTGCTAATTGCAATAGCTCTAAGTCCATCAGTTGGATCCAGAGGCTCAGGAGGATCACCATGCTTTATAGGTTCGAGAGGCTCAATAGACTCATTCTGAATCTCAGGGTTAGTATCAATATCCATGTTTTGATTATCATTAACCTCTTTATCATCTTTGACAAGGGAACCTTTAGATTTCTTAAAAGCAATATTTTCTTCTAACGTAACATCTCTACTTACCTCAATATACCTTTGTCCTAGAATGTAGATACGAAATGCTTTGGAGGGTTCACTGTATCCAACAAGGATACCTTTCTTCCCGGATGGCTCTAGCTTAGTTCTCTTTTCCTTCAGCACATGAACATAGACAGGACTTCCAAAAATCCTTAGGTGACTGATATTTGGTTTGACTCCAGTGAAGGCCTCTTCAGGAGTCATGTTCTTCAAAACACGGTGAGGGCATCTATTTTGAATGTATATTGCAATCTTGGATGCTTCGCCCATAAGGAAGTTTGCAGATCATGATCATGAATCATTGCTTTAGCTGCTTCAACAATGGCTCTATTCTTTTGTTCAGCCACACCATTTTGCTGAGGATTGTAGAGAACACAAAACTCCCTCTTAATTCTTGTCTCTACACAAAAGTCATTGAAACTACTTGAGGTGTATTCACCTCCATTGTCAGATCTTAGCACTTTAATCCTTTTACCAGACATATTTTCAGCTAGGGCTTTAAATTCTTTCAACCTACTTAGAACTTCATCAAATTCTTTAGATTTTAGAAAGTAAATCCAAGTATAGAAATCAAAATGAACAAGTACTAATTTTTCCTTAGCTCTACTTTCACTTTTGTGAAATGGACTCTTAGTGTTCTTACCTAATGCACAACCTTTACAAGTATCATCATGAAAATATCTAAGTTTAGGCATACCTTTAACCATCTTTTCAAGTGAGGGAAGTGCCTGAAAGTGAAGGTGGCCAAGCCTTCTATGCCATAGCTCGCTAGATTCGGGAGCTTCATGGATGAGTGCTCCAACAGGATTAGCTAAAAGCTTATACAAACTATCATATCTATTTTCAATAACACGAGCAGATTTAAAACTAAATTTATTAGGCCAAGCAAGTACTTTACCCTCAGAAAATGCTATTTGATAACCTTTATCTTCTAGGGCAGAAATAGAGATTAAATTTCTTTTAATTCCAAGAACAAATAAAATATCACTAAGATGCAAGGAGATACCAGATTCCAAACTTAAGGAAGTATTGCCAAAACCTCTTACCAAATACTGAGCATCATCACAAACTACCACATGAAGATTAGACTCTTTCTCCATTAAGTCTGAGAGGTGCTCCCAGTAACCCGCCATATGTCTGGATGCACCATTGTCTATCAACCAAGTGTTGCTGTCAGTTGGCACATGGCTAGATAAGGCAGAAATGAAGAGGAAGTTTTCGTTATCCTTCGAATCTGCAACTTCATTCAGGTTCGCTTCTCCTTGCTTGGGCAAATTTTGACATTCTTTAGCGTAGTGTCCAAGCTTATCGCATCTGAAGCAACGGACACGTGAAAGATCCCTTGGCTTCTTCCTTGAATCGTAAGCAGCAGGAGATCTGAAGTCTCTATCTCTTTTGAAGTTGTTCTTCTTCCAATGATCACCCTTTCTTTTGACATGTTGAGATGCAATCACATGATGGTCACCTCCATGAGTGCCTTTGAGCATTCCTCTTGCAGCTAGGCGAGATTCCTCTTGAATACAATCAGACTAGAGGCAATCAAAAGAGGGAAATTCAACTCTTCCGCTTATGCTTTGAATAAATGGATCCCAAGAATCAAGGAGACCATTTAATGCAATCATGACAATATCCTTGTCCACTACTTCACTTCCAATAGAGCTGAGCTGGTCCTTCAATTCTAAAATTTTCATGAAGAAGGACATGACTCAATCTCCCTTGCTCATCTTGATTTGAAGAAGTTGCTGCCTCAGAGTAAGAGCTCCGCTGATGTTATTGATTTCGAACATTCCTTCTAGGTGTTTGAACATCTCCTTGGCTAAAGATAACTTGGAGATGACTGGAACAAGATGATCCTTCACATAATCAATTAGAAACTTCTTTGCCTTAAGAGCATTCTTCTTGAACTGCTTTAACTCATCTGGATTTGAGGGTTCAGGCAGATCCTTGTCTTCCACAAACTGTAACAACTCAACCTCTTCAAGGGCAATGTTGGCGGCAATATTGTACACGGAAATAAAACTAGTTAATTAAGTTGTAATTGTGTTGGTTAGTTGGCAACCGAGGGGTGGCAGTTGCGGTGCGACGATTGGCGCTCGCACCCCCTCGGTATCTTTATATACTTCGGAATGTAACTTGTGACGGGAGAACACTTAGGAATGGAATAACATCTCTTATATTGCATCTGATATCTATGGCATTATTATTCTGCATTACGTGCTTTATTTGTGTACTTTAAGTAATTCACCCCAGAGGGCAAACATTTGGCGCCGTTGCCTAGACGTACTCGGGAATGGAAGACGCGGATGGCACACGGACACGATGGGCCTACCCGTTGGTGAGATAAACCCAAAGGCCGACGACGCATGAACAGAACTTTACACAGGAGAAGACACCGCAACGAGAGAATTTTCAATTCTGCTCCAGGTACCCATCCAGACCTACGTCCGACGAGAGGTGACGGAGACGGAAATCCCACCAAGTGTCATGTGGACGGCGTTGGAGGTGAGCCCAGCAGTAAACCGGTTGATGAACCATCTTCTTCGGTTGCTTGCACAGGCATCGCTGGCACAACAAGCTCGCCTGGAGGAGATTGTCCAGGAAGAGCAACGCCAACAAATCCTTCAGCAGTACGAAGATAGCAGCCGACGAGAAGCAGAACGGAATGGCGCCAGACCAGGAAGGAATTGAACCTTGAATCTTCTATATTCAAATAAAAGTGTCATTGACACGAGTTGTATCTGAGGAAATGAATTAATAAAGACGCGTTTGGCTTTATGTATTGCGAATTATGGAAATGTATGGCAATTAATGCCCAACCTATTGAATAAAGATAGAAATAAAAAAAGCAGAAACGAACGAGTGGAAAGCCGCGCAAAGGGCCTTGATTCTGGAGCAGCAAGTAGAACGTAGACGGAGGCTGAGGCAACTTGCCGAAGGACAACCTGCCGAAGGACGGCCCAAGGGGAACCAAGGAGGTGTCACGGAGGGTGCAGAAGCCAACGGAAATTTCTACGCGTCGCCAAAACACCGTAGGGTGCGGAGCCACAACGAGTTTCTGGAGGAAACAAGGTTACTGCGGAATCTAGTCGAGGAGACTAGGGATCAGTTTAGAAACTTATCCCTTACACCACGGAGTGAGGATAACCAAAGGGAACCAAGAGTGGGCGCGGGTGAGAACGAAGGGGAAGACAACCATACGGCTATAGGTGCTACACACAGCAGGCAAAACACCGTACCCCCAGTCACCCACGCAGGACACACCACCGGCGCCGGAGGGAGCGGCGCAGGGGCTCAGACACAACCACAGCCACCTCAGGGGAGACGACCCCCATCAATGGCGAGTAAACAGAAACTACCAAAGTTCAACGGCGACAGGAAGGAAGATCTCATTCGCCATTGTCGAACATGCGAAACCATATGGTCAGCAAACGGTGTTACCGATCAAGACAAATGGGTAACACAATTCCCAGCAACCTTGAGGGGAGTGGCCATAGACTGGTACTCAGATATGGATAAGGCCAAAGTCGGCACATGGCCCGACCTGAAGGAGTTTGGGATAGAGTTCTGCCTCCTGAGAGATGACAACGAAATAGTCGCTGAAATCTATGGAACAAAACAAAACAAGAACGAGACTGTCTGAGCCTATAGTCGGCAGCTGAAGGAACTGTTGGGAAAAATGGAGAGTCAACCAGCGGATGGGTTGAAAAAGAGATGGTTTGTGGAGGGACTGAAACACTCCCTCCGAAAGAAGATGAAAATTGTCCCACCGACATCGTACGAAGACGCATACAATAAAGCGATGGATCTTGAGAGCGAGACCAAGACATCAAAGAAAAAAAAGAAGGATAGCTCGTCTGAGGAGGATGGCTCTTCACAGGAAAGCAGCAGCGACGGTGAGGCTGGCAAGCAGGTGCAAGCGCTCCAGAAAGACATGGAGCGAATGAGGAGGGAGTTCAAAACAATGAGAAGCACCGGTCGAACTCAAGGGGACATATGGTGCACTGAGTACAAAAAGGAGGGGCATACAAAGGGTACTTGCCCGAAGAAAGCATTCTGCGAGATTTGCCAAGTGACGGGACACTCCATCAAGCAATGCCCATACAACATGAAAACCCGAAGCACGCAAATGAGCCAAGTGTTGTTCACGGAGCAGGCCACAACATCCGCACCAACGGGTACGACCCAGCAAACCAACACAACGACATCATCTGGAGGTTACCGAGACAACAGACACAGTGGCAGAAGGAATAGCAATAATAACAATAACGGAAGCCATATCCAGTATGACGCCAAGGGCCGGCCAATTATCCAATGTAGGGCCTGTAATCAGTGGGGACACTTCGCCCGTGATTGCACGAAGGAAGCCACCCCTCAACACCTCTGCCGATGGTGTGGGCCAAGCGACCATGAGGACGCAAATTGCCCAAAGGCAGGGGTTAATCTCCTCAACATTGAGAAGGCTGAGAAGACTGGTGAGAAAGAAGTACTAGCGATCACCCACGCCCAGACGAAAAAGGCCACTTATCCCGACCCCCGTACGGAGAAGGAGAGATTACGAGAGGCAAAGGCCAATATTGAACGTGAGATGACAGCCAAACGATGGGACAATGAGGTGGCGAGTACATCATCCCATACGGAAGCGGAAAATAACATCATTGGGCAAGTACTGCAAATGGAAGTACCTATAAGGTTAAAGGACCTTCTAGAAACAATGACACAGTTAAGAACCGCCATTTTTAGTTCCATACAAACCACTGCGCAGGCACCTTTGCGTGCCACACGGGCGGAAGCTCTGGTCAGCCCCTCGACTGACCCAATGTTGTTGGCCTTAAATAGTGGTCGACATCCTGTTGTAGTAGAGATGGGAATTCTCGAGGCTATCCTCAAAGACACCATCGTGGACGGAGGTTCGGGGGTGAATGTACTGCCACAGGATACGTGGAAGAAGCTGGGGAAGCCAACACTATGGCCACCCACGTTCAACTTGGTAGGTGCAGACCAGCACGGCATCAAGCCACTCGGCACCCTGATGGCCCAGTCGATCACCATTGGCACGCAACCCTTCATACTAGATTTTGTGGTAATCCGACTCAAGAAGAAGGGGTACGACGCCATCTTAGGCAGAGGGTGGCTGGTTATAGCAAAGGTGAACCACGACTGGAAAAAAAACACCCTTTTTATGGAGAAAGGGGGGCGGAAGTACACCATTGATCTGAGTACCCAAGTTGTCGACGAGGAACTGGCATCATCTTCGAAATCGGAGGGTGAAGGAAAAGGCGACCTGGGGAACGAAGGACGGGGCTGCAGGGAGCCCAACCACGAAGGGATTCTCAAACTAGGAGAGTGCTCCGGGGATGAGACAAGGTCAATGAACGGGCTCTTCCATTAGCAGATGGAGGATTACGAAATGTTCCAGAGCTACAAACTCGAAGTAGAGGAACAAGAGCAAGTAACAGAGGAGGTGTACCTGCCAGAATATAGAGAATATTGGAAGGGAGACGCCCCAAACCTCGGTGACGTAGATAATCCCAAGATCATTTGTGTCGGCAACAATTGGAACCCTGTGTGGAAGGCCACAGCCTTCAAGATCTTTATTATTATTCTTCTTCTTATGTACGAGAAGGAGACCATGGTCCCTGTAGAATTTGTGGCTCCAGGTCTTTGGATGGCCATTGAAAATAGACTCGCCACCAACGGATCCAAATTGAAACCCTACCACGCGAAGCGCGCAGGGAACCTGAGAGGCCGAAAGGACACCCGAGAGGCCTAAGGGGGACCCGAGAGGCCAAAAGGACACCCGAGAGTCCGGAGGGGGACCTGAGATGATGGAAGGGGACTCGAGAGGCTGGGCAGGCGACTTGAGAGGTACAAGACCAACGCGGGAGACTCTTGGGCGAGGAAAATCGAGAAGGGTGAAGGGCGATCCCAGAGACAGGGGACCCGAGCCGAAAACTCTCTAGACAACTAAATTAAGAAATTAAAAATAAAAAAAATGTACCGTCGTACAGGTCTGTACGGCAGTTGACTGTACGGCTGGGAAGAAAAAAAAAATTTAAAAAGAAAAGAAGAAGAAAGCCACGGTAGAACCACCGTACAGTAGCACCACCATGCCGTGGCACCACCGGCGATGGAACCACCGTACGGTAGCACCACCGCGCAATGGGACCACCGTGCAGTGGCAACACCGACGGTGGGACCACTAGCGGTGGAACCACTGTACAGTAGCAACACCAACAGTGGACCACCGTGCGGTGGAAACCATCGCTGGCGCAAGGAAGACATAAAATGCAAACATAAACGCAGCCCCGCACAAACACGCAGCCCCCGCACAAACAAACACATAGTCGTACGGTGGAGGGGTGTTGACCGCACGGGAAGGTGGTCGTACGATTGGAGGTGTCAGGACATCAGAGAAGGCACAGTAAGTGTTGGGTTGTCCCGTACTATGAGAAAGAAGCCTAAAGCTAAGCATTGGTGGGGAAGCCATAAGCCGTAGAGGGAGACGGATTCAGAGGTTGCGAACAAACAGAGTTTGAGGGAAGGCATTGCAAGAACGCGAAGTCATACAGCACCAGAGAGTTATTCAGTTCAGTTATTAGCCTTTGGGGAGTGTGATGGAGAATTTGAGGTGTCTCATAGCCTTTGTGACAGAGTGTTGTGGCCACCTCCGGGCATGAATGGAACGCTTTGAGAAACTCGGAGTATGTCTCGGCTGGACGTGAGGTTGCCTTGGTGGATGCACAGAGGGCTCGGGAGGAGCTAACCACCAGGTTGGAGGCAGGAGTAGCGTGAGACTTAGCTCAACGTACCCAAGAGTTGGATGCCGAGAGGGCAGCACAGGGGGCTATCGAGGACAAATTAGCTAGGGAGACAGTATCATTTGAGTAGCAGTTGGTGGAGGCTGAGACTGAAACGTGTGTTTTGCAGACAAGTTTGGTTTAGGCACAGGAGGCCTGTGATGTCGAAGGAAGCAATAATGGTGAAAACCGCACTTGAGCATCGGATGGTAGCAAAAAAGGGTTTTCAAGCGAGGACGCAACAGGTGTATAAGTTCCAGCCTCGACTGGCGTCAGCAATTCTGTTTAATGTCATCTCCGTTTTGTATTAAGTCGTCCGAAGACGACTTCTTTTCTTTTGGGGGGGATGATGTTGGCGGCAATATTGTACACGGAAATAAAACTAGTTAATTAAGTTGTAATTGTGTTGGTTAGTTGGCAACCGAGGGGTGGCAGTTGCAGTGCGACGGTTGGCGCTCGCACCCCCTCGGTATCTTTATATACTTCCGAATGTAACTTGTGACAGGAGAACACTTATGAATGGAATAACATCTCTTATATTGTATCTGATATCTATGGCATTATTATTCTGCATTACGTGCTTTATCTGTGTACTTTAAGTTATTCACCCGAGAGGGCAAACAGGCAAGAAGCACACAAACTTTCCAAGAAGTAAAGTTGAGAGCACCATCAAGTTTGTCCTCAACCTTCAGTCCTGTAACCATCTTGCAAAACTAAAACAGCAAACTGAAAGTGAAGGATAACCAATAATCTGATTTATAATGAACCTAAAGCTCCGATACCATGTTAATTTTAGCAATCAGATATAACAGAATTCAATGTAAACTGAAAATGTAATGAAAACACAATGCTCATAAACACAAAACAGCAATACCCTGGGAAAACCTCCCTCTTGGAGGTGAAAAACCCAGCCTTAAAATCCAATTATATTATGTCAAATATGAAGGCAATTACAAGACATGAAACTTATCTCCAACATCAGATCAGTTTGCTGTCACAAGAATGAGATTCGCATATCCTAGAACGGTGTTGACCGCCTTCAAGGATGATTCGCTGATCTTCAATGATGACTGCTGCCACACAGTAATATTTGCTGCCTTCAAGAAGGATGTTCGCTGATGGTGTTGATGGCCTCAAGGATGATTCGCTGATCTTCAAAAGGAATTCGCTGAGTATATAGATGAATATTGGAGAAGTAATTCGCTTTGTATGATTGATTGAGTATGCCATGCAAATGACTTGCTTATATACTTGACTTGTGGTGTCAAGTCTCAAGTCGGCCTGCCTTATTAATTTTATAATAATATTATGTATACCGCTCAAATAGGTCTTGACCTATTAAGACGTTATTGCTTGATACTCATTTACAAGCTACATGAGTTTGGGCCCAGCCCAATTACAAATGATCACTCAAATACATATTGATTTTACCGCCCAAATTGGGCCTACCCTATTTACAAGTTACAATAAACAATTTTGGGCCCAGCCCAATGTAGATACATTTGTTCATATATTTGCTCATATAATCCGATCTAGCTATTGGTTTTCAACACACCACCCCATATGGATGGCACAGGCCACATTGGCCCAAGAGGGATGGTATATCCACTATTGGGCCTAGGGTAGAGGATATCTAGGGCACCCTATAGAGTCACCTTATCCTAGCTCTCCTATAGTTGATCTTTTTCAAATAGATTTAAGATATCTTGTGATTAAATTTATATTTGTAATATCTGCTTTGATGATTCCCAACTAAGAGATTTATTTTATGGATTATGGTTATAATTGATTTCTAACCTGTTTGCAGGGTCTCAATCAGGTTAAAGTTATCTCTAATAATACTCTTGTTTCACTCAAAATTAGGGCTTTCACAAATAGGGGACATTACAAAATATCCATGACAAAAGCCCTAAAGTCAAAGGTATATGTTACTTAAAATTGATCCCATGTTTCCAAAACAATCGATACAATAGTTAGTAAAGAAGCATTTAGGTTGAAAAGAATTTTAAATTAATAAATTAAAAAATTAAAAAATGAATTTTAATATAGTTAAAATCAACAAGAGAAAAATTATATTAACTTGATTTATTGCACTTGGAAAAATATTTTTTAGAACAAAATTAAGTTTAAAAAAGTAAAGAGTACAAGCCATTTGTTTGTTACATTTCATGACAAACAAGCAAATGTTTGGTATAAACAATGCCTCTAGTGTGCATTTATGTGTAAAGTCATTCTGATGGATTACTCCATCTAATGCCTAAAATGCTGCAATCATGATGTATGTGGTATCAATTTTCCATGAAGCTCAAATCACCTAGAATTTCCTATCAATAATGTCTTTTTCTTTACCCAAAAGGGTGGTGAGAACTGTCACATCTCGATTTTGTTTGCACGACTTAACTAGAATAATAAATAGAAACTGGATGAAACCATTGTACGTATGTTGTTTGATGCATGAATGTGTGTGTGTGTGTGAATCATAATTGGATATGATTACTAAGAATGCATGAATTTAGATTAAATGGTGATGAATTGCATATTGCAAATGTTATATGACTACTAAGAACGCATGAACTTAGATTAAATGGCAATGAATTGCATATTGCAAATGTTATTGAATATGATTATGGTTTTATGGACTAACCTATTGACGAAAAATTGAATACAAGTGAGTGCAGTGTACAGGTTGAAAGCAAATAAATGGTTGAGGTAGATGACCTAGCAGCTTAGCAATAGTTGGCATGATGGAAATAATACACACACACATGTAATTGCATTCATCCTACATTTTGAATGATTACATATGATTCTTGTCTCATCATAGATTAAATTGTGTGATATATCTTATGAATGGTTTAAATGATGATCATGTTTTGTGATTGTTTACATGGCAAAAATTAGATTATAGCTATGCAATTTTGCTTACGATATATTCATTTCAAAATATTTACTTGTTGGAAAAATAAAAGATTTATTTTTGTATGATGGTGTTATTGTTTTCACATGCCTATGCATTTAATTTAATAGAAAAAATTAAAAGGTTATATTTTGTTTCACAATGATAATATATTTGTGTGTGTATATATATAAACAGAGATGAAGTGAAGTTTTAAAAATCAAAATAATGATAAATAGATTTATAGCCATATCAAACTGTTTGGAGTGTCCATGTAAGGGCCAATTGCATGGGAAAAGTGGAGTTTATGAAAGTTTTAATAAATTAAATCAAATTAAACTCCCAGAGGAAGAGTCAACTCACCATGGAAGCCCAAAATAAGGCATGATACACAACGAATTCTTGGATATATACGCAGCAAACCTTAGCAAAAGATAATAGTGGTTTTTGGCAATCCATCTAGCAAAAGGATAACAGCGATTTGGGCGGCTTTCTTAGCTGTATACACAGCAATTTCGGAGCACTCACGAGCAACCTCCTTAGGCGAATTCCTCGGCAATATCTTGGGAAATTTACACAGCAGTTTGGATGCTGTATAGAGCGATTGGGGCACCTTTCACAGTGGTTTTTGGATGAATTCTCCTCTGTTGACAGTACATTTACCCTATCTTTGATAAATTCTTGCAAAGATATCATACAATTTGATAGATAGGAGTATTACTAACAGTCTTTGAAGCTTGAATTCGCTGCCATAAAGGGAACGGATGTGTGCATGTGTGTGCGTGTGGCATATTCTTGTATCTCTGTTTTGCTTATATAAAAACTCTGTTTGAACACACACATACAAACACACACCCATATACATAGGTATGTGTTATGTGTATATAACTAATCACCATGAATATGAGATTCTTGCATAATATCATGATATTAGTTTAACAAACTTTTCCTTTGATCAATTGTATATGTAATATGAGTATATATACACATATATGTAATATATATGTATACATAGATATACGTATACATACATACCTATCTATATATATATATATATATATATATATATATATATATATATATATCAATTGTATATGTAATATGAGTATGTATACACATATATGTAATATATACGTATACATATGTATACGTAGATACATACATACATACATACATACATACATACATATATATATATATATAAAAAGAAAAATGCTTGTATCATTTTCTGTGTGACTAAATTCTCTATAGTTGAGTTGCAAAACATCAAGAAAATTGTATTAGAAAACATGAAATATTGGTAGTATATGTATTTACATAAAAAGTTGCATGATATCATAGTAGCAATTGAATTGCATAAAGTTATGTATAGATGTTTTATCCATTTTTGCATAAAAAGATAATGAGTTATTTTTATGATTCAGACCATGCATGACATGTTTCAGATTATCTTGATAACAAAAGTAGTTTTCGTTTCTAAATATGATTTTGGGCTTTACCTTCTGGGATGAGTGTTGAATATGAGCTAACAGAGAAAGTAGATCTTCTTTTCAAGATCTACCAACCTATTTACAATTTAAAGTGCTTTGGCCAAAGCCATGTGTACCATTGAAATAATTGAATGGTTTTTTATTATTTTATTTTCTCTACAATATCCTAATAGTAGGACATAGCATGTTCATATTAGAAATGCATATAGATATATCAGGTTGCACCAGATTCCATTCTGCATGCCATTTCTAGGTCGCTAGCCTTCTCATGCAAGGTCGGGTATTCTTCGAACATGAAGAATTCTCGAGAAATGTAAGTTTGTGGTTGGGCGGAAAAGCGCCTAAACCATGTTCTCCTATCATGGATTTGCGGATGACCATTGGGTTAGTGGCGACCAAAGACTTCAATGATTTGTATTCTTATTGTATTGTTAATAAGATGGGCATGATAGACTCGGTCACCTCCAATTGTACATTATGTCATTGTAGTCTATATTCATAATTTGACATTACTTCATGTGAAGATTGAAGAACAATTGAGAAATACTGAGAGGGGGGAGGTGAATTAGTATTTCAAAAATATTAACAGATAAAGCCACACATAAATAGTAGATGGAGCATTCATAGAACAGACACAGAGTTTATCTCGTGGAAAACCCTCTGGAGTAAAAAACCACGGCACACAATAGCTATTATTATCAAAAATGGGCTCCAACCCATAATACAGAAGTGGGAACCAACCCACTGAGAGCTTCAACTCTTCTCAAAGCACAAACTTACAACTCTTGAGGCACCTACCTCAATGAAAGTATCAACTCGGAAATATGTTTGAATCAAAATACATGTAAAATTCCTGAGCTATGATTGGTTTGCAGAAAGACTTAAGTGCAGAATACACAGACACATAAAGTTCAACTCAGCAAGTGGATGATTGGAATACTTTAAACAGTTTTATTGTCTTATTACACAAAGTCTCAATTGCTGATTAACACAGTATTTGCTAACAGGAAACTGAACTATCTTTATTCGATGTAGTTGTTAACAATTGATGAAACGTTCTGTCAAAAATAAGTTAAGAATTTCTTTTGGTGCACCTGATGAATACGCAGTGAATACCGTTGTTCTTTGTCCTGCAGATTATTTGTCGAGAGTCTTCATTTAGCCACGATAGTCCATTCACTCACCGATGACAATTACTGGAAACCACCAATAGTTCTTCCGCATTAATTCTGCAGCATAATCAATACCACTGCACTATCCACTGTAAGGTAAGCGTGTGACCGGACGTTACTTCCATCTTGGTAACCTAGGGTTGCAAAACCTTACATTTTGCGTCGGCTCTGATGGCGTTCCTTCCGCGAAATCCCGACCTTCTTATACGGCGTCATGACCTTGCTAAACACCTCCCGGTTTGTGAGGCACGGAGAGTAGAATACACGCCTGCTAAACACCTTTGCAGGTTACGGGGCACGGTGAGTGGAATACGCAGTTTGCACTTGGCGACTGGTGGTGCACGGGAGGGAGAATACGCCCCAAAAGCTTGTAGTTTTCACGCGGTTTGGGAATTTGCACACGCCCGCGACTCAGACAAGGCTCATTCTAAAATTCTTCGATTGCATCCAATAGGCCAGTGATTAACTGGCGAAAGGCATCTGTATCAATCCAATGTGCATTTCACACTAAAGGCAAATCATATTTTATTCAGCATATCCGTTCCCTGCAGAGCCATCCTTTTATTCGCAAAATAAGTTGGTTTATATTTCCCGTAGGAAACTACTTCACTAGTTAGGAATAATCATAGTGTTTAACACTTTATTCATCAAAGCATTAATAATATTAATTATTTATATTAATCTATAGCTGAGATATTAATATAAAATAATTAATATTGTTTCAAGTTTACTTTTCGTAGCTCAATTATTAGGGAACATTACAATACATCACAAAAATCTGAATATATTAAATCTTCTGTTTTAGAGAACAGCAACTGGATTATTGATAGTCTTCAACATGTACAAATCCAACTCATATTCTTCCAAGCTCAATTATTAGGGAACATTACAATACATCACAAAAATCTGAATATATTAAATCTTCTGTTTTAGAGAACAGCAACTGGATTATTGATAGTCTTCAACATGTACAAATCCAACTCATATTCTTCCAATCTGCCTTTCTCAAACAGCAAACACAACCTTTTTATATTTCACGTTCTTCTCAAAAACACTGCTCAACAAATCAAGTTCACCTCTAACTTCAAACAGTCTTCTTTCAAACTTATACACAACCTTTCACATCTCTGTTTTTATATTACAGCACACCTTCACAAGACTGCCATCTTTTTAAGAATAAGCATTGCATGCTCTTCAAAACAGCCCTGTCATCGTAAGAGAGCATTATTCTATATCATAGAACACACAAAGACAACTTTTTGTAAATAGTGTGCACCAGTTCTAAAGTCGTGTGTTCCACTATTTGAGTTCGGAAAGCTCATCTAATAAACACACAAAACGTTCTTCTCACAACAGTATGAAGTTGTCTGCCTCTCATATTTAATTCGAACAGCACACAAACTTTATAATAACATCCTTTTTTTCACAAAAAACCACCCACGACTTCACAAGGAAGAATATTCAAAAAACCACAGCATCATCTTAGCACTTCTTTTTACAAAAATATGGATTTGCTATTCAAAACAATAACACCAAAAAAAAATGTAACACCTACAGGTTCTTTTTGACAGCCGATATCATAATCAAAATTTCCGTGTGTTGAAAGATATTTCCAAAAAAAAAAGAAACGCCACCAAAGAAGTTGTCATATTTTCAAATTTCAATTCTAAATAATAGCTCTCTCAAAACTGAATTTGACAATACTTTTTAAGTCTGAACACGCACGTTACATATAATCTCAGAATCAAACCTGCACAAGAATGTTTCTAACAAAACTGCCCTGGCAGATGTGCGACAGAGAATGTAACTGAACTGACAAACAATCCACTCTTATTACTCCCCCTTTGACAGCAATGACTAAACCAAGTCTGCATACCTGAAAACACTCTGCATAACAGAAAATGGGGCATAAAATATGACAATAAACACTCCCCCTGAGTCCAATCTGCAAATCAATGATGGAGCGAAATCACTCCCAACTTGTGTCTCAAAAATTTTAATGTCTCCTTTAGTAGTGGCTTGGTAAACAAATCTGCAATCTATTCTTTAGAGGACACATATTCCAATTTAACTTGCTGATTAGCAATTTGTTCTCTCAAAAAATGATATTTTATGGGAATATACTTAGTCCTAGAATATATAACTGGAATCTTAGAAATATAAATGGCACTTGTATTGTCGCAAAATATAGAAATAGGATGATCATACTCTACCTCTATGTCCTTCAAAGTTTGTTTCATCCAAAGCACTTGTGTACAACAAGATACAGCTGCAATATACTCCACTTCAGCCATAGAACATGAAACAGAAGCCTATTTTTTACTTAACCGGGAAACAAGACAGTTTCCAAGAAAGAAAGCACCATCACTTGTGCTCTTTCTATCATCAACTGAACCTCCCCAATCTGCATCAGTATAAGTTGTGAATGTAAAATCTTTACCTCTAGAAAACCATAAACCAAATTCCATTGTACCCTTAAGATATTTGAAGATCCTTTTTACAACCTAAACATGAGTGTCCTTTGGTGTAGCCTGAAATCTAGCAACATAACATCATTCACCGAACATTCGAATAAAATGTCAAGGACACTCTACCCTCTCTTGAACAAAATCACTGCGTGAGCCAAGATTGCAAAGAAAGACCAAACAGCGACTCCAAGGTTTATATGTGCGAACGAGCGACTTTATGTTGGATAGCTTCCTTGGTTATGTATGCTGAAATACAGGGGGACTTATGCTCAACTAATATCATTCACAAGTTAAGACTAGACGAATTTAACAATAACTACTCTCTTTTTTTTGGATTTTCAGTTTTGGATTTCAAAAAAAAGGATAAAAGGGTAAGGGTTTAGAAGTTTTATGCTAATCCTAAGAACTCCAGAGACGGCAAAGATTAGGTGAAACCAATAACAATACTCTGCTTCACCACACTAAGGACAACTACACACAGTAAGTGCAATCTTCTAGGGTTGTGCTAAAGATTTCTATACTATGAATAATACCATCCAATGAACAATATTTATCCAAAGTAAGAATTAAAGAATCCATAATAATAAGCTCAGGCTAACTTTACACATTGAACAAAAATCATTCATTCAAAAAAAGTATGAGCAATTGTTTCACCAATCTATACTATCAAATCCATCATTCATCTAATAACTTTTAAAAGCAAATTTACTCTAAGCAAATATATTCTTTGTTGAAGAAAATATGCAACCATGCAACCACGTGATAATAATAGGGTTTCAAAGCAAACTGCAAGTGAACTTATATTACCAAAGTAGCTCTTAGCAACAATTTCATAAATCTCTCCACACAAGAAAATGAGAGAATGGGAGTTTATATAGAGTTCTGTAAAACAAATGAAAGGCCAAGATCAATCTAAGATCAACGATCAAGATTAAGACACCACAACCCTAATTAGGGTTCCCAACATAACATCAAGGACAAGTGCATGACAAACAAGTGGCGCAAGGAGCTATTTTTTAGGAATGTGCATCCTTATCTTCTCGAGTGGCAGTGTATTCAATGAACCTGGACACAATGGGGCCGACCTCCTCCATTGTGACATGTGGTAGCATATTGACCTTGAATTCCAATCCATCCGAATCATCTGTGCATGCAGCAAAAGCAATCTCCCATTCTAACTCCTACTTTTGGAAGGCATCCTGGATGGACAAGAAATTCGATGCCTTGGTCAAATTTTGTTTCAAGATTGGTCCAATGATGGCAAAGAAAATCTCCTGAGTTTTGAGCTTTAGACCTTCCAACTGCATATCACTTTCTCGGATGGTTTCTTTCTCAAGTAGATCAACAGCTACAAGGAATATCCTGTTTTGAATTTCTCTAATTTGCTCCTCAGCCTTAATACTACCAGCCTTCACTTTTTCTAAGACTTCACTCCGCGCAACCAATGCCCAGTGCCAAGTGTTGAAATCATATACAGCTCCTGCTGCAATTACTTTTCCATCAATTAATTTATGCTTGGGAATTCCTTTCAACACCCTAAGGCATGAAATAATTTTGTCCCGGACTTCATGAAGGTCGTCCCACACTTCTGCCATGTTCGCAATCCTAGAGAGCAAAAAGGAAGCCTGTGCATATGCCAACATTAACCTTTCCACAAATGTGGTTGCTTCTTCACTTTTTCTCACTATCCATTATTTAGTCTCTCTTGTTGTCACCTTTTCCTCTTCAAAATTTCCACTTGCTTCCTGCGAAGGACTCAAAAGTGGAGTTGTTGTATCGCCTTGATTCAGAGGCTTGGTCAAGTGCTAAATATATTGTTTCAGGCGCTCAATTTCTTTTTTGTATTTTCTCTTCTTTCCTATCTCCTTTTTCAATCTCGCCTTCATAGAAGTGACCGAATTGTCCAAGTCTTCAACCTCTTGACCTTTTGTAGTTGGTCCCAAGTCGATAGCAATAATTTCAAATTCCTGAGGAGTAATATCCTCCTTCGGCTTCTCTACTTTAGGTACAGCAATCTGAACACTATGGCAGCCAATTTCATCTCTCTGAATTGTGGAAAACCTCTTGGCTGGTTTCTTGGCAACAACCTTCCCTAACCTAGCCAAGAAATCAGCCGTGTCATCTTCTTCTCGGACTTCCATAAGTACTTTTATCTTCAACCTCTCTTTCAACCAATCAAGAATCGTAGGTTGTTCAATGCCTTCCTCTTCCTAATTACTTTCTTCACATGGAATATCCTGACCTCCTCGAAGAGTGGAAATCATTCCCTCTTGAAATTCCTCGCCCAAAATATCCATTTCATTTTCTGATTCAAGTATCTTTGTGCCTATAGGAGATGGGGGTTCTTCATCTTCCTGCTCGATTGACTCCAAATTTCCCTCATGGATTGGAGAAGGAATCTTTATTTCAGCCAATGATTCATCCTCAATAATTAATATATCGTTCACATTCCTAGACATGGCAAAATGGGAGGGGGCTGATTTCTGCTTCTTCTGAGCAGGTTCATCATTTACAACCTTCTTCCCCTTTGACCTTGAAGAACCCTCAACTGCTTCCTTTTCTTGGAATTAATGCTTTTAATTGGTTCGGCACTTTGGGGCACTCCTGCATTCGAAGAACATGACTCCACTTCGCCCATCAAGTTATAAGTGAGGGTCAAATTTCTTCACCTTACCACTTGGACTTGTTGATCAACCCACCATTGTGAATACTTGACAACTAGTCGCATTAAGGTGGCTAAATCTGCAAACTCTGGCTCTTACCGTTTTACATGAGGAAGAGGCCAATTTTCATCAAAGCATGGCTGAGTGTACTCTCCATCATCCTCTAACTGATCAAGCACACAAAAAAGCTCTATTGTTCTGATCAAGCTTACTGGCAATCTAGACCATAATCTTTTCCTAATATCAAACTCGTCCACAACATTTGCTCAAAAATCCTCCAGATCAACCCTATGCTTGTAGCTCTACCCATTCAACGATCCAATATGGTTGTGAGGATCGAAATTAGCCCTGGATCCACTGCATTTCTAACTTGGCACTCTCAGCTGCATGCGTCGTTGGACAAGACTCCAGCATATTTCCAATGAAAAATGGAAAAGAAAAGGTCGCCTTTTGTTTTACTCTTTGGAAGCCTTGATATGCTTCCAATTGTCTAAGGATTTCTAGCAAGATCATTATGTTAGTGGGATAAATCGGAAGCCGATAAAGACATCCAATAAATCCTTGGACTCTTATGTATGTGAATCTTGGATACTGGAATACTTTCTTATCAAGCTCTTGGCCTCCTAACTGAGTCTCTGATGAGTTCCTCCCTACAATGTCCTGGTAATGTACATCAAAAATGCATCATTTACCCTTTTGAAGTGGGCCTTCTCGCTAAGTTGCAGTTACAGATAGCAGTCATAGGACATAAATTCATTCTCACCATTGCCTACCATGCCTTTGCAAATCAATCCTGTATATCTGTAGTTTCTTGCCAATAGATAAACAATGTAGGAGCTCATCTAAAAGGACTTCATCCTTTCCAAATTTTTCAGCTGTTCATTCAGGTTGTTGCTGATTATCTTGGACCAATTAACATTCTGACTCAAAAGGTGATCTCATCAATGAAATAGTATATCCATGTTTCAAATGGCGCACCCTGAGGGTTGCCCATTACTCTATTCAGCAGTAAAAGGATAGCACCATAGTCCTCCTTGAAGTCAATACAAAGCAATTTCTTCGGCAATCTCTTGAGGGTGGGTCTTGGCTTCTTGTTGTGACGTATTCCTACTTTTTGGCTTTCTGGGGTTTGTTTCTAAGTCTTTTAGGGTTTTGTCTATTAGCCTTTGCATGCTGAGTGTTGCCAGAGGGATCACTAAGAGAGCAGGCTCTGTTTTAGCTAAAGGTGGGTCAGTGGATGCTCCGGGTTAGGGTCATCTTTGGAAGTCTTCCTTAAAACAAGGTTTTGCTCTTGTTGCTAATTGTGTCTTGTTTGAGTTTGAGGAGGTCAATGAAGCTTGGTGAGTGAATATCATCTTTGAAGGTCTGAGTCAGGTCAAATTGGTGAGTGATAAAGTCTGGAATGTCATCCTGATCTTCAAATGTCCTGAAATTTGGCTGTCTAGAATGTCATCCTGATCCTGAAATTTGACTAAGTCTGGAAAATTGAAGAATCCTCCAAAAACTAGATTTTGCATTATAACTCCTGGAGGTCCAAAACCACTCTCAAACATCCTGACAGTATATATGGAATATAACTTAAAGTATAAGTGACATTTCCTTATATCTTTCATGTTATATTCAATATATGAATCCTGATGGAGAGACCAAAATGTCAAATTTCGCTCCTGACCCTTCCAAAGGGTCCAAAGCGAATTTCAATTTCACTCCTGACCCTTCCAAAGGGTCCAGAGCGAAATTCTCCATAAGACATTCTACTTTGACCCAAACTTAGAACTAACTCATTCCCAGGCATTATTGAGGGCAAAACACTTGTTTGGATGAAGAAATGTGAGAAATGAAGTCAAGATTTGAGCCTAAATGTGAATTTCGCTCCTGACCCTTCCAAAGGGTCCAAAGCAAAATTCTCCCTAGACACTATTTTCTCCCTTGTTTGGGCTAACATCCTTGTTCCTTGGACATGGTGGGGGTAGATTGATATGTTCTTGCCTCAGGAAGTGATTGAAAGCATTGAGGAATGAAGATTTTGACCTAAGATATGGATTTCGCTCCTGACCCTTCCAAAGGGTCCAGAGCAAAATTCATATTTCCTCTATTTTGCTCTTTAACTTGACCAAGTTTGGAACTTCTAAGGCATGGTTTGGAGGACTTGGACGCATATTTGCCTTGGAGAGGAGGTTTGAGGCGATGAAATGATGGAAATCAACCTAGAAGGAGAATTTCACTCCTGGCCCTTCCAAAAGGTCCAGAGTGAAATCCTCAGTTTGACCCCCTATCTTGCCTAAAATGATGAAAATGACCTTGTCTTGAGCTAATTTGATGGTAGATTCACTTAAGTGAGAAGAAAGGACCTTGAATTCGATCAAGTTTGAAGGAAAATTCGATGAAGGAAGTGGGAAACCAACCAAGAACATGGATTTCGCTCCTGACCCTTCCAAAGGGTCCAAAGCGAAAATCCCCATAGACCTCAATTTCTTCCTTGTTCAGACCAAGTTCTTAGTTTCTAAGGCATGTTGGGAAGTGTTTGACATGTTTTTCGCCTTAGGGAGTGACTAAAGGTGGAGGAGATGAAGAATTTTAGCCTAAAACTTGAATTTCACTCCTAACCCTTCCAAAGGGTCTAGAGCGAAATTCTTGAAAACACCCATTTTCTCCTTAGAGGAGGTCAAGACCTTGGTTCCTATGGCGTGGATGCAAGTGGAGTGGTGTATATTTGCCTTGCAAGGAAGATTGGAGTTGAAAAGATCAAGAGTCAAGCCTAGAATGTGGATTTCGCTCCTAACCCTTCCAAAGGGTCCAGAGCGAAATTCCACAAAACCACTTTTTTTTCCCAATTTTGTGCCAAGTCAAGTGTGGGTCAAGGTGAGATAGGATTGGATTTGTCCTTAGGAATGACTTTGAGTTGCTAGTGATCAATAAATGTGAAGGAATTGAGCAAACACTAGAATTTCGCTCCTAACCCTTCCAAAGGGTCCAGAGCGAAATTCCTAAGATCACCTATTTCCCTTGCAAATCAAGTCAAGCTTTTGGTTTTTTTTGGCCTAGAGAGGAATGGAGTAACATTTCCTTGACTTTTGAGGTGAATTGAAGTGGAAAAATGATGAGATAAGCTCAAGAAGGTGAATTTCGCTCTTGATCCTTCCAAAGAGTCCATAGCGAAATTCCTAAAATCCACCTTTTCCTTTCATTTTTGTGTCAAGCTAAGTGTGGATCAAGGTAGATTGGGCTTGGAAGGACCCCTAGGATTGTCCTTGGATGGATTTTGGCCACCAAAAATGAAGATTTTGAGCTAGTACAAGGATTTCGCTCCTGACCCTTCCAAAGAGTCCAGGGCGAAATCCTAAATAGGTCTTGTCCCTGGCCATGATTCTTGGCGAAATTCTCCTTTCTAGCCATTTTGAGGGTCAAGCAATTTTTGTCAAGTTGAGAGAGGGATCCAAAAATGAAAGTCCAAGTATGAAAAGTGAAAAGAGTAGACTTAGGTGAAGGAAAACAAGCAAGTCAAGAATTTCGCTCCTGACCCTTCCAAAGGGTCCAGAGCGAAATTCTCAATTTCACCTAATTTGCTCATGATGAAGGTCAAGTTGTGGATTCCCAGGCCTTGGTGGAGAGAAGACTAGTGTATGCTTGCCTTGGAAGACATTTTGGAGTGGAGAAATGATGGAATTTGAGCTTAATCAAGAATTTCGCTCCTGACCCTTCCAAACGGTCCAAAGCGAAATCCTTATAACCTCTAATTTTTTCCCAATTTTGTATCAAACCTAGTGTTGATTGAGATTAGAGGCATCTTCAGGCATGCATTTGAGCAGGTTGTGATCACAAAATGTGGAGATTTGTTCCTAGAAGGCAAATTTCGCTCCTGACCCTTCCAAAGGGTCTAGAGCGAAATTCTCTATAGGTCCTGTCCTTGGTCAAGGTCCAAAGCGAAATCCTCTCTTTTGGTCTTTTAGGAGGTCGAATCAATGATATCTTCAAGAGAGAGCAATTCAAAGTTCAAGAGCACTTCAAGGCAAAGAAATGATGAAATTTGAGCTAAATTGCAAATTTCGCTCCTGACCCTTCCAAAGGGTCCAGAGCGAAATTTTTATAGGGCCTGTCCCTAGGAAGGATTTTGAGCAAGCTTCATTTTGATGTCTTCTTGTTGATGTTTTAAGGTAGAAAATTCTATGTTGAATAAATTTATTATGTGTCCTTAATCACCTTTTGATTTGTTTTGCAGATGGAAGAAGATCAGGACAAGGACAACCTATTCTAGTCCATCATCATCAAGGACATTCCACAGGCATAAAGGTGGACTACATGTGTTCTAGGAGTTGCCAGCTACCTCCAAAACCTTCACTTCGCCACACTAAGGAACCACAAGATGACAAAGAAAGGCTTTGCTAGTACTTCAAGGAGAGGTTTGCTACCAGAGAAAGAAAACTTGATAGTGAGGAGGCCTCATCAAGCACATGGGAGTAAAGGAGGTACATCATTCATCACGTCAAAGACAGAGGAGGATCAACCAAGACACAAACGTCAGACAAGGTGGCATCCCAGTCATTTTTCCTCCAATCGGATTGGTCCACCTCAGCATGTCCAGATTCAATGTACCTAATTTATTGGGGACGACACAAACTTCAGTGTACCTACCCCCGCTTCCTATTGGTCCTCACTCCTGGAATGTAATTTTCTAATTGGCTAAGGAAGTTTGTTGTAACAAACCCTAATTAGGGTATCTATCTTGTAATCCTAGCCATTGATTCTAAGACAATCAAAGCCGTCTATTTGTAAAGGGTTCTCTATATAAAGCCCTAGCTCCTCATTTGTAAAGGTTAATAGTTAATAGTTGGTTAATAGATAATAGTCAGAGATTGATTAATAGAGAATAGATAGTAGAATTAGCAAATAGAATAGCAATTAGAGTAGATTAGGAGGAGAAGGCAAGAAATTGTTGCCTTGATTGTAAATGAACCCCCTTTTCATTGAAGATATGGTGAAATGTGTCATTTCTTTGCAATATGCATGGTCTCTTGTTGAATCTTCATTGTAGATGATAAATGATTAGATAGAATGAAAGAAGTTATTGAATGCACTCGCATGGAATCCCCCTAGTCCAAACCACTAGCCTCTTGTTGAATGTAAGTGTGCCTTGCATGGTCAGCTGGCATAGAATGAGCTTAATCTCAAGTCGTTACACGTCTATTGTTCATGCATTAACTTGAATGATTATCAGTATCTGATGGTATCTGATTTGAATATATTTGAAGCATCCCTCAGAAGATCGCACTGAGTTGGTGTCGGATTGTTCAAGCCTGATGGTGAGACCCAGCCCAGTAGGACTCCACCTAGTCGTTCATCCATCTTCTTGCATTCTAGGTCTTAGAGTAGACTCTCTAAACTTTGTACCTTTTGCCATTTCTTTATCTTCCCACCAGTAGATAGGACTTGAGTTCCAGTAAATCAGATGCTCAGGCAGTCAAATGTAAGTCCCCTTATGATTCCAGCAAAATCACATCATACCGCAAAGAGCTTATCCATACATAGAGAACCTACATATCAGAACCTTGGAGTTACTCCGACTGATCCTTTGGCGAGATCTTCAGCAGTCGGGAAACTTTGTTCAAGAGAGGATAAGGTACCTTTAGGTATTTTATTCTGTGTTTGGTCGTGTACAAAAGACACGTCAACACTTCTCCAGCCACAACTTGTTGACATTTGTTGTGCAAAGCTCAAGCTGGTCCTCATAAAGATTTCTGGTTTCTTTAGTTTTATAGGAAGTCTGGTTGTAATTTGATATCCCAAATGCTTCTTGAATGGCTCACTCTCCAAGATGAGCCAATACTCTCCCATCCAGCACAATGATCTCTCTTTCTTGGGCTTTGTAGTATATGGCGCATTCAACCATAAGCTCAACGCATTCCATAGCTGGTGGGAATCCAACTGCTTGGACAATGCCATTTCTCATCATCCGACGAGCAATAGGTGTTGGCAAGAGTCCATCTTGCCCATACATTCTCCTTTTGAAATCTTTGAAATCCGCATGCCTGAGGTTGGTGTATGTAACATTTTTCCATTTGGAATTAATCTTTCGCTCCGGCTACAATCCTTTATTGGCAAACTTCACATGAACTTTTCTTGAAGGTCCTCCTTTGGTGGTCATCAACCTGCAACAAACATGAAAAATTCGACATTGCTTTTCAAGAAAATTTAAGATTCCAACTCTAATTTTTGGACATTTTGCTCGAAAATTTCACTTGCCTGTCAAAAAGCTAAAATTCTGTGAAAAAATCAGACTGAAAATGGAAGAATTTGGCCTAACACTTAGTAAATTTTGCGAGAGAAATGATTAAGACAGAAAAAGGACAAAGAAATCAATCAAAAATATGGATTTTTGAACTTCAAGAATTTAATTCTGACTGATTTTGGTGAAAATTTGCCTTCACTTCTGGAAATTCTTGGTAAATTTCTCCTTTACTCAGAAAATTTACTTTATCCTTCGAAAATCTTCCTTCAAAAATCTATCCTTTTAACCTTGAGAGAGCAAAGCCTTTCACAATCGAACTTTGGAAGGAATGAATTGAAAATGACAAGTTAAACTTGATATAGAGTTGAAGAGTTTGATGATTTTAGCAACTTCATATTTTTTTCTTAGATTCATCGAACCTAGACTCTATTATTTTTGCCAAAATGGAAACTTAATCCTCATTGAAAATTTTTGAAAGAAAGTTTATAATTTTAACCTTGGCGCCATCCTTAGCCAAAATATCTCCTCCTTTGAACGAGTTGGCAAAACATCTTCTAGATTCTTCTCTTGAAGTCAAAATTTTCGAAGTGTTGAATATTTTGAAGTGTTGAGTTTTTCAAAAATTTGTCAAGTGTTGGAAAAATATTCAAATATTCTAAGTGTTGAGTTTATTTTTCCAACTTCAAGCTTGGTTAAACCTTCGTCAATGGCCGATTTTAAGTGTTTCATGTCATGTTTGCCTATTACTCTAGCCATTTTTTCTTTCTTCTTGGCGAATTTGGTCATCCTCATGCCATTTTACCTAGGCGAACTTCGTGGTTTTCAAACCATTTGTTATTTATTCAACTTATTGCCAAGGGCGGAGTTTACCTTTCACAAGCCATTTGCCAACTTGGCAAGGCGGAGTTCAAGATTGTTAAGCCATTTTGTGGCGGACTTTAACTTTGTCTTGCAATCTTTGTCTCATGCTAGGTCGGACTTTGCATGTTCCATGCCAAATGGAGGGCGGAATTCATACTTGTTTAGCCATCCCTTGGGCGAAGTTTGTTATTGCTTGGTCATTGCCTTCTATGCTAGGGCAGACTTTGTCTTTGGCAAGCCAAATTCTTCTATGTCTTGGGTAGAGTTTGCACTTCTTGCGCCAATCTTGGGTGGACTCTCTAGCGGACCAGCCATCCTTCACATTCTATCTTGGCGGACTTTAGCATGGACTTCACACTTGGTTTGCCATGCTTGAGCGGACTTTGCACTTGGCTTGCCATGCTCAGTCATGGCGAACTTCATTTTTGGCCAAACATTTTGAATTTCCTCCATTGCCATCTCCATTTGAACTTATCCTTGGCATAGACACTTAACAGATTTTCCTGCTCAACAATCCATGTTTATCTGGAACATTTGGATCAAAACCCCATCTGGATATTTTCCCTTGCTTTTTGTACTTCGAGACACAAATTTTTTATTTCGAAGATAGGAACCCTATTGCCATGACTTGAGGGACCCAATCCTAGGTCAACTTTCAAAAAAGAAAAAAAAAGAAAAAAGCAAGCGAAAAAGTTGCTTCTCAGATTGGTCCCAAAGTGCCAAAAATCAAAAAAGCAAAAAAAACAGAATCCCACAAAAATAGGAAGGTGTCAGAATTGTCCCTAAGCAATTGTATTTTTCATCATTTGGGCCTTCTAAGGGCTTTGATGGTGTCCAAAGACAGTTCAGAGCATGATTTCTCTATTTGGCTCGGATGACTCCTGAAAAACTCTAACTCAAAACTCTCGAAGAAAAAGACTTATGAAATTGCAAAGCTAAGACAAACCCCTAAAAAGCAAACAACTGGGGGTCTCCATTCGCAATGGGGCGATGTGTGAAATAGGTCACAACACTACCATAGACCTGTAATAAGTTTGATTTACATTAGGAGACTCATCATCTTTGCTAAGTTTGCATCTTGTTACCATATGTGTACTTAAAGGATTGCAATCTTCCATCCTAAACCTCTTCAACATCTCTCTAATGTATTTGGTTTGAGAGACAAAGATACCTTTACCAGATTGATGAATTTCTAACCCAAGAAAGAAAGACAACTCACCCAACATTGACATTTTGAATTCTTTCTTCATATTAGCAGCAAAAACTTTGCACGTGTACACAATTGCTACCAAAAATTAGATCATCAACATAAACCACTACAACCAATATGTGTTTACCTTCTTCTTTAACATAAAGGTTGTCCGCTATCCCTCTTTTGAAACCTTGTTGATGTAGATAACTATCAAGTTTGTCATACCAAGCACATGGGGCTTGCTTAAGGCCATAAAGAGCCTTTTTCAGCTTAAAAACATAGTCCTGATTCTTTGTTAAGATAAACCCATCAGGCTTATCTATGTACACTTCTTCATTCAATCTACCATTAAGAAAAGAAAATTTGACATCGATTTGAAAAATTTTAAAGCCTTTAAAAGAAGCAAAAGCTAAGAACATTCTTATTGCTTCTAAACGTGCAAAAGGAGTAAAGGTTTCATCATAGACAATACCTTCTATTTGAGCATAACCTTTGCAAACAAGTCTTGTTTTGTTTCTTAACACTTGACCATTTTAATTTAGTTTGTTTCTTGTTGTCCTCATTTTTGTTTCCAAAAATGAAGGACCACTACGATGAAATTTTTGTGAAAAAATAAAAATTATTACTCTATGACACGCTTCCCGAGGCAAAATTTTGACTAATCCCTGGACTAGCTTAATCCTCAGTCCATTCTCGAACTACGTTTCAAATTTCGTCCAATTCTGGGTTCGTTTGCTATGCCTTTCCTTCAATTTCGGGTTTTAAAACCCAGACTGCAGGTGGAGAATTTTCTTCAAACTGCAAGTTTTAATGATATTCATTGTTGTGGTCTTTGTAGGGGAATTTTTGATCACTTACATGTGCATTTTTTATTTCAAATATGTCACTTGTAATTTATTTTAAGTTTCCCCTTTAATGTTTTTATCTTTTTGTTGTTTTTTGGTCATTTTTAGTTAAAATAAGGATTTTTTGGCTCAATTGCAAGTAAACTTGCAGTTTGGTCAAAAAACCCCTACTTTAATGGTTTTTGCATGTAATAGGGATTTTAAATCCCCATTACATATGTGCAAGCAAGTATAACTTGTTGTAGGGATTTTATTTCCCATTTACAAGTATTTAAAACTTGCAGTTTGCTCCAAAAAACCCGATTTTGCCTTGCAAGTGCATTTTTGACAATTTTTAAACTTGTCATTTGTCCAAAAAATCCCGATTTTGGCTTGGTAAGTGAAAAAGTGAATTTTAAACTTGCTATTTGTCTTAAAAAATCCAGATTTTGGCTTGGTAAGTGAAAAAGTGAATTTTAAACTTGCTATTTGTCTTAAAAATCCCGATTTTGCCTTGTAAGTGAAAAAGTGACAATTTAAAACTTGCACTTTGGTCCAAAAAACCCGATTTTGCTCATAAAGTGCATTTTTAACATTTTAAACTTGCTATTTGGCCAAAAAATCCCGATTTTGCCTAACATGTTGAAAAAGTGAAATTTTAAACTTGTCATATCCTCCAAAAAACCCAATTTTCATTGTTTCATACATTTTAAACTTGCTATTTGTTCCAAAAAACCCGAATTGCAAGGAAAAACATGTTTTTTGAGGATTTTTAGCAAATTTTTGTGGAGATTTTTTGGGAGATAGAAGGCGTTTTGGATTCCTCCCTATTTTTATGCATTTTCAAACACCTTTCACGCCACATGGAGGTTAAGATTGCTGGTTTTTAGTTTTATAACAGCAAACACGTTTTTGCCAAAAAACCATGTTTTTCTTCATTAAAAATGCCACGAATCAGCAATGTTATGAATCGTTTTGGCTTGGTATGCTAAGGTATTGAGGTTAGAAAGAGTCTTGGCCATTTTCCATGCCATTTCTCATGCATTTGCTGCCACGTTTTTCAGTTTTGGGCATTTTTTCAAAAACGTGGCTAGGGTTTTGGAATACGGTTAATTTCTTTTTAAGAGATATTCTTCTTTATTTCAAAGATTGATCATCTTTTGGAGAGGCATTTTCACATTGGAGCAAGGTAAAATTTATTTTCTTCTTGTTTCTTTTTTCTTGTTTTCTTGTTTTTTCCTTTCTAGTTGTAAATTTGTAAATGGTTGGTTCTTCTTCAAAAATCAGATTTCATGAGAGACATTTTCCCCTTTGTAAAGCAATTTTAGAATTGCATTGTTCTTCCCCATTTTCCCTCTTTACTTGTATTCGGGATTTTAAATCCCGATTACAAGTTGGATGAAAATCATTGTTCTTCCCATTTTTGCATTGGCAAAGTTCCAAGTGATCTTCTTGAAATTCATTTTTACCTACCCGCTTCCAATTCCCTCATCCGTACATACCATTTCATCCACTCATTTCACACATTCATTCGTCTACCTGCAATCAGCCATCCAGAACCCGAAATTGGTCCAAAATGCACTCAAAAAACACTTGAAAATGAGTTCTAAAGGTCCAATTACAAGTGCAAACTTGTAGTTACCCATTACACATATGAAGTTGCATGTTTGTTCCCACATTTGCAAGTTAATGCTCTTGTTTTTCCTACACATGTAATGCAGCTTCCAAAACCCGAAATTCACTTGTGAGCCCATTTTTGCATCAATTTATCCCTTCCCTTGTCAGTTCGGTTTGCACACACGATCTACCAAATCAATGGATTAAGGCATGGGCCTTATTTTGCAAGAAGATTTCAAGAATGAAGGATGATACAAAGAAGAAATACAACAACAATTCATGGTTGAGAGCATAAAATGCTTTCAAGACAAAGATGGTCATGACGTGAAAAGAGGAAGGCAGCTCATTCCCTCTTGAAAAGCTAGTACTACCCCAAGCAAGAAGACAAGGATGCAAGTTCCCGTTCCGGTTCAAGATGTCTTTACCAATCTATAATACTTCAAGTTCTAGCATCCTGAAGCGACATGAAGATCATCACAGACAAAGAATGATGCAGTTAGAGTCGTGTCTTTAGACACATGGAATAATTTTAGTTATGCATTCATAATTTTGTTTTGACAAGTTACATGTAAAAGTATTTTTGTAAAATGCAAGTTACACATTACTTGCACTTTTGTAATTACATGTAAGACAACTACAAGTTGTGTCCGATTAGGATTGTAGTTGGAATAAGTCTTAGTTAGTTGGAGTAACTCTTAGTTAGTTAATGAAGTCTCAGTTAGTTATTGAATGAGTCTTGGTGGTTGAGAGAATCTCTCAAGTTAGTTAGGATCCTCCCACCTTTTTCTCAAGGCTCCTCTCCTTTAAATAGAAGAGAGGGTCCATTGTAATTTTTATCTTTTGGAAAGCAAGCAAAAACTCTGCCAAATTTACAGCAAGAAGTCTTTGAGCTTATGTATGTGAATTGAAGGTTTTGGAAGAATATTAAAGAAGGATTACTCAAGTTTTGAGTCTTTGAGCTACATGTTTGAGTTTGAATCTTTTTATTTCTTCTATGCAAAGTAGTTCTAAAGGAGCTTAGTCCAATCTGATTTGAAGTCTTTGAGCTGCAAGTAGAGAAGATTAATTAGAATAAGAAACTCTCTTGAAGGAGCAGCAAGTCTTTGAGCTTGCATCCATTCTTGAGAAAAATTATTGTTTGATAAGAAATAGCAGCAAGTCTTTGAGCTCGCATTATTTCTTGTCTTTATGTTGAAAGAATAGATTATTCCAGTCTTTGAGCTGTTATCTTTTATTCATTGTAAATTTTAGTATAGGAAAGGGTAGATAGGACTTCCAATAGTCAAGTCTTTGAGCTTGATATTGTTGTCCCGTCCCGAAGGAAGTGACGGAAGTCTTTGCGCTTTCAGGAAACTTCATTTCCTTTCTCTCATTTCACTTGAAAGTAATTACTGTTGTTCATATTCAATCGCTATCCTTTTCTGTGAAGAGAAAAGGATATTGTCTTTCTTAAAAAAAGAAGGAAGACTGCTGTCCCATCCTGTTTTTATTTCAGTTTTAGTTAGATAGGGGGAGCCTTCCCTTAATTAGGAGAGTTTTACTCGTGTGCTGTGGTTGAAACCACAATTTTGTATATTTCCCCAAGTGTACAAAATTTTCAACCAACATTTCTGTATCGCCATTTTGTGCCTATAACATTTTTGTCTTTGGGCCTAGGTACAAGTTTCCATGTTTCACTTTTATGTATTTGATCAAGCTCCTCTTTCATGGCTACCACCAAATGTTTATCTTCAGCTGCCTCTTCAAAATTCTTTGGTTCAAACATAGACGGCAAAGAGATATCCTCATCTTCATAATAATTTACATTTCTTCTTGTCGCTCTAGTTCTGATCTCAAGTAAGATTTGATCGACGGGATGATTCTTTTGAATAAACTTAGGAGTCTTTAACGTGGTCTTACCATGATCAATTTTAGATTCATTTTCAAAAAGAGTATCTGCTATCCCAAGCTGAATACTTTAAGGAGTATTTGTTGCCTCTGGTTGAACATTTTCTGAAGTATTTTTAACACTACCACTTGCTGTCCCAGCTTGTACATGAGAGGGAAAAAGTTGAACAGCACCTTCCATTTCATCCTTTTGAGCACTATTTTCATCATTTTCATGCTTGTCACAATAATTAATATTCTCATGAATTTTTACATTAACACTTTCAACAATCTTACGTAATCTATTATTGAAGCATCTATAAGCTTTACTTTTAGAGGAATTGCCCAGAATGATACCTTCATCAGCCCTAGGATCAAATTTACCTAGATTATCTTCACCTCTCCTAATGTAACAGGGACTACCAAAAACTCTAAAATACTTGACTGTAGCAGCCTTACCTTTCCACAATTCATATCATGTTTTATTGTGCTTTGCTCTGATCATACCTATGTTCTGAATGTAGACAGCAGTATGAACTGCTTCTCTCCAAAAAGTGTCACTCACATTTGACTCATTCATCATACTACGAGCCATTGGACTGATCTATTTTTCCTCTCAACAACACCATTTTGTTGAGGTGTCCTTGTAGCTGAATACTGTCTTTTTATACCATTTTTCTCAAAAAAATTGATAAACTCATTAGAAGTGAATTCACAATTCACCTCCATCATCTGAACGTAAAAATTTAATTTTCAAACCTATTTCATTTTCAACTAGAGCCTTGAAGACTTTAAACTTCTCAAGTGCTTCTGATTTTTCTTTTAAAAACATAACCCAAGTCATGCGTGAATAACCATCAATCAAAAGCATGAAGTATTTCTCACCTTGCAAGCTTGCAGTTCTTGTAAGACGACACAAATCAGTGTGCATTAGCTCAAGAGGTCTAAAACTGGATAATTCCTTTGATTCGAAGCTTGCTCTAGTTTGTTTGCTCATCTGACAATCTTTACACACAACATCAGAAAGTTTAGTAAGGTGTGGCATGTCTCTAACTGCTTTTTTCTTGCTGATTTGAATCAGATTATCAAAGTTCATGTGTCCAAGTCTTTTGTGCCACAACCAAGCTTCATCTAGGTGACTTAAACAACACTTTTCACCATTAGCATCATCAAGAATATACAGATTGTTAGCAACTTTACTAGCATCAGCAATATGCTTACCATCTTTACTAATAACACAACAATCCGAATTAAAGATCAAGCTATGTCCTTGATCACATAGCTATTATGTTTCAGCCCTTTTACATATAAAACATTTTCAACTTTAGTTTCACCATTGTTCAACACAAGTGTACCTTTACCTACAACCCTTGCAGATGAATTACCACCGAATCTAACTTTACCACCATTCATCCTTTTCAGGGTCAGAAATTTGCTTTTATCCCCAGTTATATGTTTGGAGTATCCACTGTCAACATACCAAATATCCTTTTCATTTTGTGCAAGAAAGGTTATTTGCACAATTAAGGACTTTTCGGTATTTTGTTTCTCCTTTTTCCTCCAAACTTTAGTATTCTCATGTGCCTTCCTTTTCGTTTCAACCTTGTTGGTAAAGCCTACCAAACCATTCTTACAAACTCTTGTAGTATGACCAAAGTTATTGCATTTATAACAAATAACATTATAATTCCTCAAAGATGCAAATGAATTCCGATTCACAAAACTGAAATCTCTCTTAGCAAACACTCGACCAAAATAATTGCATGTAAAATAGTAACCATAAAAGTAAGAGTTGTTTAACCTACCCATATGAGTTTGTCTAGCAGTAGAGGACCTTTTCAAAGCGATATTTATGTTTTTAGAGAATGAATCTCTTGTATTATCACCATTAGACTTTTGTTGTTCACCTTTAGTAGATTTTGAACATTGACCTTCTTCAAAGCCAACTCCACTTATATCAAGGGACTATTTTTGAGAGCCTAAAAGATCATCCAAAGACATAGATCCTTTATGATTAATCTTCTCATGATTCTGTAACTATGTAGATTTATCCAACTTCCTTAGAGAAACAACTTCAGCTTCAAGCTTCTCACAATTTTGTTCTTTGTCCTTGAGCTAACATCTGATTTCTTCTTCTACCGTCTTTGATTCCTCAATTTGGAGGTTCAAATCAGCTATCAACTTTTCTACTACCTCTAATACAAGATATTTTTCAGAATTTTTGTTAATCTCTTCTTGTAACGACAACTTTAAATTCTGATTTTTCTTTTTAAACTTCTTAATTTCACTCAAAGCACTTATAAGTTCTTGCTCAAGATCTACTTCTTCCTCTTCTTCATCAAAGTAGTCTTCTTCTTCTTGATTTTCAATGAAGGTCTCTTCTAAAGCCATGAATAAAATCTCGTCATTCAAGGACTCCTATGTTGAGACATGAACCAGCTAGGACTCGAACCTAGGACCTTCCATACGCTGCTGGAATGCTCTACCACTGAACTATTGGCCCCTCTTGGACAAGTCCATCGTCTGTCCAAGTGTGGATTATTTCCAACACCAACATCCTATTCATTACCATCTAATGAACAGCTTTCCTCTTTAGAATAGAAACTTCTTTTGAAATTACAAGTCTTCTGTCCTTTCCTCATAAATTTCTTATTACTGATTTTAGACTCTTTCTCGTACCTACTATCCTCTTCCTTCTAATACGGGCATTTGGCTGCAAAGTGACCTATCTTTCCACAATAAAAACATTTTAAGGGCAGCTTGCCCTTATACTTTCCAGAACCTCTTTTCAGTTTTCTCACAAAATGTGTTGCTTCACAATCAGATTCTCCATCAAAACTCTCACTTGACACACGTCCCTTTACTTTTCTTTGAAGCTTTGAAAGCAATTTCTTTCTTTGAAGAAGATTCAGCATTTGTTCTCATTTCATAGGCTATCAGGATACCATGCAACTTGTCAACAGTCAACTTGTCAAGTTCAGTCGTCTCTTCAATAACTAAAACATTAGTATTGAATCTTAAAGGTAAAGACCTTAAGATCTTCGAAACCACAATCTTATCTTCAATCTTCTCACCTAAACCCTTAAGAGAGTTACAACTTCATCAACTCTCAAGAAGTAAGCTGCAATACTTTCTTCTTCTCGCATTCTAAGACTTTCAAACTACAATTTGTGAGTTTGAAGTTCGGCATTCTTAACGTTTGCATCTCCTTCATATGCATTTTTAAGTTTTTCCCACATGGTTTGAGTTGTATCACAATGCATGACCTTACAAATTCCGCCTCTGATAAGCCACATAATATTGCATTCATGGCTTTAGCATTGCTTTGAAACTCCTCCTTTCCATCAGCATCTGTAGGAGCTGTAGAAGGAATAGTATAACCATTTACCACACTCATCCAAACATCAAAACCAAGAGACATCAAATAGGTCTTCATTCTAACACTCCAAAACGCAAAGTTAGAACCATCAAACAAAGGAGCTTTGTTTGTTGCAAGTCCTTCAAGAGCATTCATCTTGTGTGCAAATGGGATCAATCCTTCAAGCTTTTAAGCCTTATTAGAAGGTATCCGGCTCTGATACTGTCTGTGTGTGTGTGTGTGTGTGTGTGTATTTTTGTGTGTGTTTGGGTGTGCATATATATATATATATATATATATATATATATTGTGTTAAAGTTTTTCTTTTTCTTTTTCTTTTTCTTTTTAGCTTGTTATTTTATGTTTGTTTTTCCTTGTGCATTCTTTTGTATAGTTTTCTTATTCTTTGTCCTTCTTGCCTTTCTTTTCTTTTCTTTTTCTTTCATTTCTCTTTTTATACAAAATATATAATCATTTTTTGTTTCTTTATTTATTTATTTTTGGTTTTGTTTCTATCTTTTGTCTTTTCATCTTTGTTGGCTGATCGGCTCTTTTAATTTTCTTTTGCATTTTTTATCCTCTTTTTCTTTTATAACTTTGTTTTATCACTTTTCTTTCTTTCTTTTTTCTTCAGCCTTGTTTTTTCTCTATCCTCCTCGTTCCTTGTGCATATCTCCATAACCTCCCCCTTCTAATACCCCCTTAAGTGAGCCTTTGTCTGCAATTTGTTATTTTTTACATCTCTTGACACTCTCTCTCATCTTGATGATGGATCAAAGAGTGTGATCCGAAACATTGATGCAAAAAAGATAGACACAATCAAATCCAGAAGCAGCTTAATAATTCAGTTATGGATTGTGGAAATTTGATAAATTAAATTAATAAAATAATCAAATATAAATTAAAATAATATTTAGTTTTAAATACTAATAATCTAGTAAACCATAAACGACTAAATATATATTAATAGATTATATTTAAAGAATAAATTTTTAAATCTCTAACGTTTTAACAACAAAATAAGTATAAAATTATCAACAATTAAGCTTTTTATATCTATAATAAAGTCAAAACATCGAACATAATATAAATATAAACAATTAATTCATACATACCTTTGGACTTGTCACTATTGCACGAAAATAAATTAGAATGCTCAAAAAAAATTGAGTGATTGTGTTAGAACACCAAAAAGAAAAGGGTCGTTTAAAGAAAATCAAAAAATGTTTTGTTTGTCTTCGCCATTCACATGTAGATTTATTTATACCCATAAAAAAGAATATTTTTTGCTTGATTCTAGGTTATTTATTAGTTTGGGAAGATTCATGCTAGTTTTTAAAACAAATCATGCAATATCCAATAAGGCTGGAAAACTAGGGGTTCTTTCAGGCACAAGGGTACAATATTTGATGTGTATCCACATTGTTCAATACACATATTTGTACTATTTATGACAATACCAGTGTTCCATGGGTGTTGGGGACGCATTTCCAGGACGGGGGGACCAAGGGCCTAAGTTTGGGGACGGCGGGGAGACGGCGGCGGGGGGGTGGCGGGGTGGTGGTGCTGATATAGTTATACATATACATATAGTACTAGAAAAACTAGTTTTGAAAAGATGTATATCAGTATTACAGTATAAGAATTACATTTCAAATGAGACTATAGGAAATTTGAAATACTAAATCTAAATACCAAGATTTCTAAGTTTTGTTATATGGAGCCTAATCAGACTCGGAGGTTAGATTTTCCCTACTTCTATCAACGCAGTTTCCCCCTATATTTTTCAACGGGGGTTTGGGGGCAGCGCCCCCAACTTGGGGTCAAGGGGCGAGGCCAAAAATACTTTTATTATTTTCTAAAGGCATCGGGTGTTATTTTTCTATTGGCCCACGTCCAATTAGAGTTACCCCTTAACCCCCAAAAAACTTAAAAAGTCACTTTTTTTTTAAATTTTAATTTTAAACATTGCATATACGTGGGGGCGACGGGAGACGTCTAGCCGTCTCCCTGTCCTTCGAGAGACGTGCAAGGAATGCCCAAACGTCTCCACGTCTCCCTGGGAGACGCAGAGATGCGGAGACGTCGACAATTGGGTGGCGGTGGCGGGACGGTGGGGGACATCGCGTCCCCGTCCCCCCATCCCGGAGACGTCCCCCTTAGGGAGACGTGGCCAAAAAGGTGGGGGACGCATCCCCGTGGAACACTGGACAATACATATGCCTGGGGAGGGGGGTCAACATATCTAGCTACTCTTAAGAGTGGAGATTTGCACACAAAAGATGATGTCTACACATAAGGAAGGGAGGCTTCTTGTTGTTGGGGTTCCTACAAAGAAGAAGCAGAGAGCATATTGTTGTTGTCAAGCATCATAAAGTTTAGCATCCATAAATTCTTCTTCTAGTATTTCAAGGACTGAATATGATTACATCAAGAGAATGTTGCCATCATATTTCAGCCATTAGGAAAATCATTCAAATGTAAATGCAATTACTTAATAATTGTATACAGTTAGTAAATGAACATGTCGTTAATGTTGGCTCATTCCATATTGGTTGTAAGGAGTCTTGTATGCCTTTATAAACAAGCCTCATATTTAATTGTGATCTTGAGTTGATTAGAGAATTAATCCATATTCTAGTATTAAGTTTGACGAAAGCTAGGAGGGCAAGACGACTGAAGATCTACTTGCCCATTTGCCCTTTAATGCTGGCCATGTGTACGCATTCAGCATATTTGCGATGTGTGAATGAAGCATCATAGTGTTGTGCAAATTATGGTCTTCACATGTATTCACACATATATGTCTATGTGGGATCTCCATAGTTGAAAAAGTATTGGGTCACAAGTCCATGGGTAGTACCATGGGTGATATGGGCATTCAGGATTTTCTATCATTGCCATGCCAGTGCACAAGCTGCAACCAATGTCAAGCAGAATGGACAAGTGCAGAACTGAGGGCAAATCTGCCTAATACCATTTCCCCTAACCAAGAAAAGAATAAAAAATGAGAATAAACAGTTTTTTGTTAACAGAAAGTGTGAGATAATTTTTGTGAATACACATAGGTAGAAGCAAGAAAACACAAAAAATTAGTAAACACACCAAAACTGCTAAAGTCCAGTAGGCTGTTCATAATAAATACATACCAAACTGAGATTCAAAAAGATATATAAAGCATAAATAATGCTAAATAGACCTTAGTTGAACCTCTGACAATTGGTGCAACAAAATCCCATTGGATCACAAAGTTGACAAATATTTTTCACCAAGAAACCCTAAACAGCTGTTTACTCAAGTAGAGAATGGTTAATTAAAATACAGAGTAAACGGAATGGAACTTACAAAACATGAATATCAGAACATAGAAATACCAAGTACAATATAGGTTCAGAATGATAGATCATTTATTCCAATATGTAATGTGTACATGACAATAGTAACAGTGCCCCAAGACATCCAAAATGAGTACATAAATAGTAGTCCACAATTAGTTAAGATTACCAACCAGTAGGAATTGTCAAGTAACAACTACTCATCGGGGACAATAACCACCATTACGTAACATAGTTGCCTATGTTGTTGTGTAGATAGGTGGGATCCCTTCCAGGGCTGACATAGTGCACAAAATGCCAAGTGGCCTGTCGGCCTTGGCATTTGGATATATCAGTTGTATGAGTCCAAATTGGGGCAGGGCCTATTTAGGGGAACCATTTGTGTAATTTGTGATTAAGTTAAATGTAACTTGCAACTAAGGGAGACTCATATGTAACTTGTAATATATAGGTTTGACCCTATCCTTGGCGCCAAAAGTGTATGGCCAACTTGAGGTCTATTAGACGGTATTGATTCATATATATGCAAGGTCATGATTGCATCAAGAGATATGAATTCGCTAACATGCAGGACATGTAGTGTGCTCGGGGGTGACGATAAGAGCTTATCGTCTATGGTTGGGAAGGCAAAAGATCTGATGTTTGCCTGTGGTTAACGAGCACTAACATAAAATCAACAGCCTAACTACTAGGCACTTAACACCTTTAACTAACCAATATTTATTTAGAAACAAACTCAATATAATCTACCGAATACATCAGCCCCCCCCAAAAAAAAGTTGTCTTCCAAATGATGGAAGCAAAGAAGATACCATGTACAACAATAGAATTACTAAGGAGGGTGAGAAGGCATCCCTAGACAAGTGGAGGACGTCGGAATCGATGAGGCACCTAAAGTGGATTTCGGCCAATAGCTCGTGTTCCCTAGACCCCTTAACCATTAGAACGGGCTCCATTCGGCCACTCTTAGTCTTCTCCAACTCTAAGTCGCAACCTTATGTTGTTGATCTTATGGTACCAGCATGGCATCATTCTCCGCCAATTTTGCCTTTTGCTACTCCAATAGACTCTCTTGCTCAAACAACTGAGCATCCCATTCAAATAAGGTGGCCTCCAAAGCTAGACAACGCTCACATTCTACAATGGTAAGTTGGGTCTGCTAGGCAAACTGCTACTGAGATATGCAAATATGGGCAAACAACTCACTCTTAGCACCTTCTGCTTGTCTAAGTGCACTCACCCTAACTATACTAGCTTCTTCTAGAGAAGTCGTGACCCTCTTCATTTTGTAGAAGACATCCCAAAAACAAGTCTCCGTGTCATGGAGTGCAGTGAGCACTCGGCCATGCCTTCCCACCGTGGTGGACCTCGATGGGTGTCATGCCACCATCATGGTTGGGGTCTCCACAACGGGTCAACCCTGAGATACAAAACAACGGGAGAACTCCCTCTCACAATCTACTTGCATGAATGCAAGAATCTTTCGCGTAACTGATGCAATGTCCTCTAGCTCTACCAAATATCTTTGTACCGTGTTGTTGACGTGGCTAAAATCGTATCGCTGCAACTTTCTCCGACCAACGCAGAATAGAATTTACTCACTAAGTATCCTATCCTCTCTTGTATAAGGAATCCCTAATGCTGTTTTAGTTGATCAAAGGGGGCAACCTCAAGGTTCCAAATGTTAGTTCTTGACTGTGGGATAACTCAACGATTGATGTGTTTTGCTGGGAGCACAAGGGGCCTTACGTTTTGCAACAGGTTGGTCTGCTGCAATTCTCAGAATGCGAAATAAAATCAGAAGGGAAGGGGTTAGGAGACCTAAAATTAACAAGACTGGTGTGCGAGTAGACGGATTCAACATAACCAATCCCTGCTTGGCCAAAATAACTCACAACCTCACAAGAACGATGCAATCTTCAAGGGGGACTTAGAATATTTTCAAACTGCAGGTGCATGGCTAAGCACCCAATTCTAGCGCAGCTCAAACGGACACCTGCAATTGAACTAAACACAATTTTAAAGGCTCATACTAACCATACACGGGGATACACAATCAGCATATCCCCAATGGTATGAACCTGAATCCATCAAATACTTGCACACCAGAAGGATCTATCTAAACTTGCTGAAGGAAACCATGCAAACAAAAGAAAACCAAGATAACAAACACCATATTTCAATGTTCATATATTGATTTTGGCTGTCATTACCAAGCTTGCAAAACTCGGCGAGCAATTCAAAAACTCGCGAGTAATCGCGATCCATAATGCCGCGCGAGTTAATCGCGGAAATACTCGGGGCGATTTTTTTATATACTCGCCGCGATTTTTTTGGCAAATAATCGCCGTTAATGGCCAAAACGCGGCACAAAATGCGAGAAAAACGCGACTTAAGTCGCAGGCAAAAAAAAAAACCGAAGTCTTTATTCCATTTCGCGGCTCGCGCGACTCCGGAAGGCAAAAAACGCCACGCGATTTGCATAGGGTTTGCATTTGCACGCACGACCAGGTATCTTTTTGTATTGTTTTATTTCGAATACACAGTCATTTTGACTGTGTAATACACAGTCATTTGAAATGACTGTGTATTACACAGTCAAAATCACTGTATTGTTTGCATTTGCACGCACGACCAGGTATCTTTTTGTATTGTTTTATTTCGAATACACAGTCATTTTGACTATGTAATACACAGTCATTTGAAATGACTGTGTATTACACAGTCAAAATGACTGTATTGTTTGCATTTGCACGCACGACCAGGTATCTTTTTGTATTGTTTTATTTCGAATGACTAAGACTGTGTAATACACAGTCATTTGAAAATGACTGTGTATTACACAGTCTTAGTCAATTCAAATGACTGTGTATTACACAGTCACAGTCATTTCAAATGACTGTGTAATACACAATCATTAGTAATTACAATTTACAGTCATTTCAAATGATTGTGTATTACACAGTCATCAGTCATTTGAAATGACTGTGTAATACACAGTCATTTGAAAATGACTGTGTATTACACAGTCACAGTCATTTCAAATGACTGTGTAATACACAGTCATTTCAAAATTCAAATGACTGTGTAATACACAGTCATTTCAAATTTTCAAATGACTGTGTATTACACAGTCATCATTACACAATCACAGTCATTTCAATTTTCAAATGACTGTGTAATACACAGTCATTTCAAATTTTCAAATGACTGTGTATTACACAGTCATCATTACACAGTCACAGTCATTTCAAATGACTGTGTAATACACATTCATTTTCAAATGACTGTGTATTACACAGTCATCAGTCATTTGAAATGACTGTGTAATACACAGTCATTTCCAAATGACTGTGTATTACACAGTCATTTTCAAATGACTGTGTAATACACAGTCATTTCCAAATGACTGTGTATTACACAGTCATTTTCAAATGACTGTGTAATACACAGTCATTTCCAAATGACTGTGTATTACACAGTCATTTTCAAATGACTGTGTAATACACAGTCATTACAGTCATTTCAAATGAGAAATGACTGTGTATTACACAGTCATTTTCAAATGACTGTGTAATACACAGTCATTACAGTCATTTCAAAATTTCAAATGACTGATGACTGTGTAATACACAGTCATTTTCAAATGACTGATGACTGTGTAATACACAGTCAATTGTGAAATACTCAGTCATTTGAAATGACTGTCAACTGTGTAATGTCAATGTGTATTAAAGTATTTCATTTAAATTTAAATTTGAAGTTAAAAACTTTAAAAAATACACAACCAATTAAAAATTTTAATTTTAGAGAGTCATCTATTAATAGATGATTGTAAATAAAATACAGTTATACAGTCATTGTAATTTTTGGATGTTTGTGATTTTTTTTGGTAACAATGTTATTTATCTCTAAATGTTGCCTCTCTTTTGCTAGGTTCTTTTCCACATCTTTTTGAAAGAAAATGGATTCAGCTTCTACAGTTAAAGTTGGTGGCAAAAAGAGAGACCCTTGTTGGAAACATGGGAGACCATGTCCAAAACGAGGAGATGTTTTTTGCAACCATTGCAAAAAAATTGTAAAAGGTGGCATTAATAGGTTCAAATATCACCTTGCAAAAATTCAATGCCGAGATACCACAAGCTATACGGAATGTACTGAAGAGGCTACGAGAGATGCAATAGCAACGCTTGAAGCATATGATCAAAGGAAGGCAACAAAAAAGAGAACAGCAGAGGCAATGCCAGCCCCAAGGGCAGATTTGAGTTCCATGGGGTCACATACAGATGTGGGGACATCTGGTTCTTCCCTTGGGCCACGGATACGAGCAAAGGGAACTTTGGACAGCAACATGGAAAACTTCTTTATTCCACGTAACACTCCTGGTGCACAACCTGGATTGCTTGGCACTGCATGGAATAAAGAGGCTCACCAACAAGCCAAGGTGGCGTGTGCTAGATTTTTTATCTACAACGATGTTCCGTTCAATGCTATTTCTAGTCCATCTTGGGACCAATTGGTCACCGCGTTGACTGTGGCAGGTAAGGGGTTCAAATCCCCAAGCCGTTACGAGGTAAGTGGACCGTTATTGCAGGATGAGGTCCAAAACACTCATGCATTAGTGGAAGAGCAAAGGACTATTTGGGAAAAGAATGGCTGCACCATTCTTTTTGATGGATGGACAGATGGTAGGAACAGGACACTCATCAACTTTCTAGTTGCTTCAGGAGGACAGTTAGTATTTTTTAAATCAATTGATGCCTCCAATGAAGTGAAGAATGCGGAGACCTTGTGCAACATGTTGGATGAAGTGGTGATAGATGTGGGAGTGCAGAATGTCATCCAAGTTGTGACTGATAATGCAGCTGCATATGTGGCAGCCGGCAAACTTCTAATGGCTAGACATCCGACATTATTTTGGAGCCCTTGTGCTGCCCATTGTCTTGACTTGCTCCTTGAGGACATAGGGAAACTAAGTTGGGTAAAGAAAGTGGTTGAAGATGGAAGGAATATCACCAAATACATCTACAATCACACATGGGTCCTGAATCTTATGAGAGAGCACACTGAAGGTAAGGATCTTGTGCGGTCGGGGGTTACACGCTTTGCTACCAATTTCCTCACCTTGCAGAGCATACTTGCTACATTGCCCAACCTGAAGCGGATGTTCGTGAGTGAAAGATGGTTGGGGAGTCCTTATGCTACAAAGCCTGAAGCAGAGAAGGTTGTGATTGCCATTTTTGATACTAATTTTGCCAAGATAGTGGAGGAGATCATCAATGTAAGTTTTGAAACTTTAATTGATGATTTATTATTTAATTTTCTAATATTTCAATCTGCTGATTTTGTTAGATTTTTTATATCTAGGTGTCGAAACCGTTGGTGAGGGTGCTACGAATGGTGGATGGGGATCATAACTCCATGGGGTATCTATATGAGGCCATGGATAAGGCCAAAGAGGCGATTCAACACTTGTATGGGTCAAACAAGACCAAGTATGAACCCATATGGCGCATAATTGATCGGAGGTGGAACCATCAACTCCACCAACATATTCATGCTACTGCCTACTTCTTGAATCCCAAGTTTTTTTACTCTCCGAGTTTCAGAGCAGATGCAGAGGTTAGAATTGGCCTTGACACATGCATTCGGAGATTAGTTGATGATGAGATCCTTCGAGACCTGATACTTGATGAGTTGCAGAGTTATAAGAAGGCCTTAGGGGAATTGTTTTCTTCACCTGATTGCAAACGTAGGAGAGCCACCTTACGACCAGGTAAAAAAAAGCATATGTTTAATTTTTACCATTTATTTCTCTCTTTAAGATTATTGAAATCTTTACAAGTTATAAATCACATTTTGTATCCTTGCAGATTTGTGGTGGGAAGATTATGGTGCCACAACGCCTAATCTTCAAAAGCTTGCCATCCGCATATTATCACAGCCTTGTAGTGCTTCTGGTTGTGAGCGCAACTGGAGTGTTTTTGAGAACATCCACACAAAAAAGCGCAATAGGTTGACTCAACAACGCTTGAATGATCTTGTCTATGTGCGGTACAACATTCGATTACATGAGAAGAAGGTGCTAGGGCAAGATTCACATGAAGCACTTGACTTGGATGACATTGATCCATATGCAGCAGAATGGGTTGCTTCTCCTGATGATGTTGATAATGATTTGGATCCATTCCTTACTAATGAGCAGCTGAGTGAGTTGGAGAGGGCAGGAGAGGAATGGGATGCGGAAGTGGCAGCACGTGAGGAGGAGCAGGAGGTTGATCATGCAGCAGAGGCACCTGTTAGTGTTGAGGATGTTGCCACTACTTCAGCACCACCCACCCAGCGGCCACAATCTGTTTTGAGCTTTAGTCGTAGACGCAATTTATGATTTCTTATTTTCATTGATACCAAACTTTGAACTTGATATGTAATTAGAATTTCAGAGGTTCTTGTTTTGTGGTCTATGACTCTATAACTCTATGAGACTGTCACTATGATACGTTGATATGTATTGAACTCTTATACATATGTTGCACTTGGTTTTTGGTTTATGCTATGATACTTGCATTTGTTGCTATGTTACTTGCATTTGTTGCTATGTATTACCAAAAAAATTTGATTTATATATCATGGAAATCATATATGTTATACAAATTTGGTGTAAATGTGTGTTTTTGAATTATATATAAAAAAAAAATGTATTTTCAAATGTTCGATAAAGTTGCCGAGTTTTGCCGAGTTTTTTGCCGAGTTTTGGCGAGTCCCGAGTTTTTAAAATTTTTTGGCCTTGCCGAGTTATTGCAAAATCCGAGTTTTTCATCTATGGTCATTACAACAATTTCTGCAGTAGTTCTACTCTATTCCTAACTACTAAATTCTAACCTTCTAATCTAACTCTAAAAATCTAACCTGTCTAACTCTAAAAATCTAACTAGAATCTAACTCTAAAAATCTAACTAGAATCTAACTCTAAAAATCTAACTTGTCTAACTCTAAAAATCTAACTAGAATCTAACTCTTAACAAGAGAAAGGCCTCTACCTTTTATAGATTTTACAAATTTGAACCAGAGGCCAGGATTGACTGCATCCAACAGTCTTCATCTGCCTTCTAGAACTTGGCAGCTTTAACCCATGCCCATTTAATCCTCAATTATCCCCCCAACCACTTTCTCAACTATCTACCACTATTTGGCTTTAATTCGATCAATCAAGTAGTTGGAAATAACTGAGCGGTGTCCCCTCATTTTAAAATATCTTGAACGAGGCCCACAGGCAATAACTGATTTTCTGGAATTTCTTCCCGCTGTGCATTTCTGAGAATGCACGCACTCGTTGCATTCTGAATGTTCTTCGTCTTTGATCTTGAGGGGGAATCTCAATTTTGCGGTTCAGGATGGTGCGCTTCTCCGAGCTTCGTCATGCGCTCTATGATGCGTTCGTGCATTTCCACTTCCGACGTTGATCGCGATCAAGGCTTCACTTTGTGCTTCGGGTTGTCATCAATCTGCAAACAATCAATTTCAACCTGGATTAATCATTTTGAAAAATTAAATAAATTAATGTAACAAACATTATTTTTTTCTTTAAATGCCCCTCTTGTTGAAGAGAACTTGGCCTCTTTAGGCATTTCGAAAGTTCGGCTTCTTTTCATGAAATGCACATCACACTATTTTATTTTAACGCCGCCCAAGCCTGATGAAATTCGAGATTTTTAATTGCAATTTTAATAAAATCATCAAATTTTGAAACGCCCCCCCTCCTAAGTTATAATTTCGGCCACTTTAACTAGAATGGGCAACTTTTCTTTTTAGTTTTCAGCTCAACGAGTCAAAATGCGCAATGTAGAACTTTATATTTCTTCCACCCTTTCACTTTTGCTTTGATGTTTTGATTTAAAACACCTAACTTTTAGAGAAGAAATTCGGCCAATTGGAGGAAAATGCATGATTTTGGGGGCTAAACGTCTTGACTTTTTCGGCCTATTAAGTTGATTTCGCAAACCTTTTCTATTTGAATGACTTTCGGCATATATGAAGGTTTTGCACGATCTAGAACTTTGGAATTTTCGGCAATGAAGCCGATTTTGCGAACTCTGACCTTCCCTTTCATTTTCGGCATATTTGGCTATTTTGTGCGAACTTTGCCTATCTCTAATTTCGGCTCAATGAGGTCTTTTGAAGATTTTCGGCCTATGTGGGCTCTACGAGCGAATTTGAAGTTCTTTGTCATTTTCGGCCTTTGAGATGCTGTTGCACGACTTTATTATACACCCCTCTATCTTCATACAATCAGGCCTTTGAAGATTATAGTGCGATTTTTGTTTAGCTTCCATTTTCACAAAATGTGTATTTCGGCTGATTTTATATTAGATGCCCTCTTCCTTGAAAACTCGGGATGTTTCAGCAGAATGTGCGATTTAGATAAATTTACGATTTTATTTCATGTCAAAAAAAAGTCGAACTCTGGGAAGAAAATGCCGAACTTTGGCCATCTGGAAGGAGATGTGCAATTTTAAGTTTTGGTTCTTTGTCTAAGTTTTCGGCCTATTGAGCCCTTTTGCGCAACTTTTTGTTTTGAATATTTTCGGCTCAGAGTTCATCAAAATGTCAAACTTCGCTTTGAACGTTAAAATCGCGTGTTTATAGAATTTGGCCATTTTGATAGAAATGCGCGTACTAGGGTATATTCGCCCTTCCTGCAAGTGAAATCGGGATTAGAAGCAAAATAGTGCGATGTTTCCATCTCAACTTGGCTCAGCTTCAGGTGGACATTTGCAAAGAGAATTACGAAGGCGACTGGAGAGGAATTGTGGAGATGTTGACTCATTTTGGCTGAATTTCACCCCTCTGACTTCAACCTTACATTATTCATTGTAGTTCTCAGCCATATAAGATGCGAATTTCGAGGTATTTTGGTATTTGGCAAGTGCGAGGTGAGAATGAAACAAATGAATTTCACTTGTCTTGAAAATGTCGGGTTTGAGGCTCACATAGCGCATGACACTCACTAAACCTTAGCTCTAATAGACTTCGGCTCTGATAGGCATTTTGAACGCAAAACCCATTACTTCTCTCTCTCTCTCTCTCTCTCTCTCTCTCTCTCTCTCTCTCTCTCTCTCTCTCTCTCTCTCTCTCTCTCTCTCTCTCTCTAGCAGAAAGGCAACAGAAAAACAACGGGGTCCCCTGAAGCAGGGCAAGGTGTGCATAACGCACAACACATGCCAAGTACGTCATGGGGATCAAATCTAGAAAATCTCTATGTGCATCTTTTGAGTCTCATTCTCACTCGATGAGTCATCTAAACCCTCACCTTCTAGAGTCAGCCTTTTCAACCATGAGCTTGGTAGAGGTCACTATGATGGTAACTTCCTCTACTGCTAGTATACCCCACCCTTATTTCCATGCAGCAGTTCTATTAGCCCTTGTGTCAATTGCCAACAGCTCTACTTCCCTTGCCTCAACTACTAGAGAATCCAAGTTCTTGTCCAAGAGACTCAATTTTGGCGGTGGTGGGGCGGTTGGTGACACCTTGAACTTGCTCAGCCAACTATCCACCTTGGTTGCTCCAACTCACTCCTCAAAATCAAGTGGTGCAGCTTCAACAGCAACTACCAATGGTGCGGCAACTAGCATCACTTTTGCAACAATGGCTACTTGTGTCGCTACTAAAACTCCTTCAACCCATGGAGAAACTCTCGTTGGCGAGAGTGACAAACAAGAGCATAGCAAGCAAGAATTCAATACTCACAACGGCAATCTTCACTGGAGGTGTTGGTTGAATTGGCATTAAGTAAGCCTCTACCGAATCATCCTCTGAACTGGTATGCTCAAGACTAGCATTCCTCAAATTGGTGTCCTTAGTAGATGACGATACTGCAATAGTTGCACACTCGCCTCTTTCTTCTTGACACTTCCTTTTCCATGGCAATTGCACTATTAGTGGAACGACCTCCTCCAAAGCCGCCAGAACTCCCAAATTAGCCCAATTGAATACTATTGGTCACCCTGGTTCCAACTGTCCGACAGGCTATAATCTCCCCCATTTGCTCAGAGGCACTTGCGTATGAATCATATCTAGAAGTAACCCAATGGCATGTTGGGTCATATAAAAGGCTTTGCCCCTTAAAATCAAATAGCCCTCTCGCCCAATTATAAACTTTGTCCACACTAATTTGGATCATTGGAAGGCCACATTGGAAGTGCGGATGGCACCCATCAGTCAACACTTGAGATCCAATTAAACACTTCCACTTTGTCGTAGCCAAAAAGTTTTTCTTGAGCCCTTTGTTTCCCCTTGAGCTCCATATGCCATCATGCTCTTCCTGTGTCAAGTCTTACCTAAAGAGCACACCAATATAATAAGAGGGGGGGGCGGCGGGGGTGAATCAATATATCAACAAACTTTTACTTTCAAAAATTGATTAGATACAATAGCAATATTTCATAAAGTTTAATCAACCACACATGCAAGATCTAGAAAGTAAGAACACAAGATTTACGTGGAAAACCTAATGGGAGAAAACCACGGCAAATTAATGCTTTTATATAAATACTTCTTTGACAATGTGTGTAGACACCAAAGTGACTCAATTCAAGGCTCTATATCTATGCCTTGCTCCCAATCTCATTTTCTATAGATAAGATCATTTGAAGTTCCAAGAGGCTGAATCAAGTACATGAACAAGAGAATGTCCATCAACTTTTTAGAGAGAACTTAGAACAATAGACACAAAAAAGCAAAAAGACCAGTACTACCATAAACACAAATTTGAAGTTAGCAATCGGATCTTCATCTATTACCAACCATTTAAATAAAATTCTCTAAAGAAGCAAAAGGATCACAAACTTTTCCAACATTTTTATAACCAAACAATAATTGGAGCAATGGCCTACTAATTAGACCAAGCACTCTCTTTAAATATCCACACAATGGTTCACATCTCTTATAATCAAATCGTGGGTAAAAACTATTAGTATAGACAAGGCTTCGAAAGATGGATGAAGAGGAAATGCTTATTTGGAAGCCCAAAGCAATGTGTGATCAACAAGTAGCTACAGAACAAGGCAATCACAAATTATCTCAACATGCCAACCAAGATGCTACCTAAGAGGATGGACAATTCGTGCAATTCTTTTTCAATAAGGCAGAAGCATGTCATACCACCAACCCTTACCCTTAGACATATTACTATCTTCATTATATATCACTGGGTTATGGAGTAGCCAGCATGTGGTGCACATAACTCTTGAGCTATCTTCTAATAGGTTCTTAAGGTTTATCTTTTTTGATAAGTAGGCCTAATTTGAGCCTTAAGATTGAAATCACCTACCCATGAAATCATAAATAAGGTGGTGAGGATTATTGTGTGATTCTTTTCTACCACTAAAATATTATGAAGACCACCCTCTCAAGTTAATCCGCTATTATATTTGCCAGTAAAAAATTTTCTCTTTTCAGATTTGTTCTCTATTGATGCTGTTATTGTTTTTCAGCTTGGCTTTGCTGTTATCATGTGGAATGCTATCATTGTTTGCATTGGATCTCTTCTGTTTCACTTGCATAAAATGTCATCACATACTTGCTCTCAGCCCTTCTCATTAAAAAAACAATACTACAATAGAGGACATTAATTTTTCACAGTCCATTAGATCGATAATAAGAACTTCTGAGAAAAACTCTGTAAGTTTTGTTTACAACTTTACATCAACATTTCAGATCACACTCTGTGATCCATCACCAGATGAAAGTAAAGATTACAACAGTATCAATCCATTCGCAAAGTGTTTTCATTAACTCCATAAATCTATATGTAGGTACATTGATATTCAGTCCTCTTATCATCATCTAAGTTCTTTTGCCGTCTCGATAGCGACATTCATTTCCAAAGAAATTTCAGCCAGAAAATTCAAGCATTCACCAATTTTTGAGAAGAAGCTGAAACCTTAGATGTGGCAACCATGTTGGCTTAATGCTTCTGTTCTTCCTTGGACTTGACATCAATGCTAGAAATCAAAACCTCATTAAGTATTGCCAACTTTGCAGATATTCTGCCATGAAATTCTAAAGCAGAAGAACATGATACATTTGATATTGATGGTGCAAGAGCCTCTTAAGATATTAACAGATATAAAACACAAGCATGGAGGTATATTTGATATTGATAGTGCTTCTGAATGTTTACAAATATATACCAAGAAGACTCTAGTTATGAAAAGCATTTACAATTAATAACTATATATCTCAAAAATAGCTCATACATTCAAAATATCAAAATTTCAAGATTTAATGAAAGAGAATTCAGTTTCAAACAAAAACGAGTATGCATCGTGAGGAAAACAGACATAGAGAATGTATGTCCATACAGTGGAAACTAGGAAACACACCGACTTGGCAATTCTTCTAGTAAGGATGGAGAAAGACCATTCTGCTTGGCTAACAAAGCTACTGCTTCTCGCAATAATACTTGTGGAGTTTTGAATTCTTTACTTCTGCTGCAAACATCCCCTTCAGCAACCATCCCATTACAAGAAGTCAAGATATCTAACAATGCAGAGAAAGAAACATCACTTTTGGAAACCCCTTTTCTCAATTTCACCACCGAACTCTCCCATATATCCATGGATGAATGAAGTTCCCTCTTGTCAATAAAACTAAAGTTATTTCTATGGAAAAAGTAAACAGCTTCTTCCATTATGGGGAAACAAATACAGGAACCCTGTTCAATTGCCCTCGCTTTCCTGCTCATATCTAACCAACCAAGTTTCTTCAACACATCTTTTGCAAGCTTTGCTGAATATTTGTCAACTTGCAATATCCACATGTTGCTCCTGTGTACTGTTTCACCTTCATTCTGCTCTTGCTCATGTTCATCCCTTGTGTCTGCAATCTTTGAGAAATGAAAGGGCATATTTGTTGCTGAGATGAATGGTTCAGGATTTTCTCCTTCACTTTGATTTTGGTCACTTACACCCCTTGCATTGGCAATCATAGAGACAGGAAAAGGTTTATCTCTTCGTGAGATCACTCTGTTTCCTATTATAGTATTATTTGCAGAAGAATTTTTGTCATTTGTGGCATTGATTTGAGAAATTTGAACATGTTGTTTAGTTCTGTTATTACTATGTAGCCAGTGGTTTTGCTCTGAAAATATCAGTGAGCGCATGTCAAATTTAAGGGGCTCGTTGAATTTTGTTCCAAATGCATAGCATGAACATCCTCCGCCAATAATAAATAAATCATCTCCAACAATAGTAGTTGTACTGCGTACTAGAAGACAGTCACTTATTGATGAAATAGATAAATGCCTCCAAACCAGAAGCTCAAGATCCAACAAAAACAATTCTTGGAATCTTTCAGCCACAGGACAACCCCCAATTATAGCTAGGTATTTGTTAAAAACAACAATAGAATGAGAAAATTTGGGCCCGGGTTGTCTCCCTTTTGTTTTCACCTCATTCCAGAAACCTGTTTCAACATCATATGCATAGAGATCCCCAAGAATTCTACTTCCATCATAGCCACCAAATAAATATATCCTTGTTCCTCTTACAGCTAAGGAATGGGAATGACGAGAAACAGGAACTTCACCCTTAGCTTCAACTCGTTTCCACTCCATTATATTTGTGTCAAGTACATGCAGATCCCCATAAATAGTGGAGCCATTGATCCCACCAAACACATATATACATGAACCAACCACTGCAGCAGCATGTCGATGCCTACATACAAATAAACAAATCAACAAATCAAACATTGATGTAATGGTAATTCTCAAGAAACAAATCAAATCATTAAAATTAAACCACTCAATGAATCAAACCTAAGTCTCAGATTTCATATGACAAAAATCACTGTTAAAGGTACTTCCAGAATATAAAATCACCAAGCAAATTTCTAAGGGAGTGCAAAACCCATATTTGTCAGTCACTTCTGTACATAACGAACAAAACTAAAACAGAACATTTCAAATATCTTGAACCAAGCTCACTAGTATTCCATTTACAAAGCAACAACATGGCATTCATTATGTATGTCCTGAATTACACATTTAAAACAGGCAAGAAACAACCAAACACGGTGAACTAAAGAAGAATTAGCAGACTTCTAAATTTAGAAAATCTGAACCACATAACTGAAAAAACTAAGCCATGTTACTGAAGAAAAAGAATGTGAAAAAAAAGAACATGTTGTTGGAAAAGCATCATGTACTTATAAAAGTTGCTATTTTTCGAACTTAAAAAGGGCTTGTCTGGGGGCTTCCTAGGTCAACCATTATGCAGTGCAGCAGATTAGAACAGCATGGAAAAACTGCCAGTTCATGATTACCCATGCATTCTTCCAAAGAAATGCTTCCATTGGACCAACATTAGACCACATACAGAAGAAGAGAAAATAAACACCCTCATGGCCAATCAGTGCTGCAGATGATGCAGAAGAATGGTCAACGTTGATATGATGGAAAAATTACTTTGAAGTTACACAACAATTTGCAGGGTATGCACTACTGATTCAAATGCATGTAAAAATGCAAATTGTCAACCATTACATTAAAATGGGACCAGCAGTATGTCTCTAGAGTCTAGACTCGCATCATTGAGTACTGAACAGTCCTAAAGAATAAAAATAACAATGGCAATCATCACAAGTTCAGTGAAACATATGTCTGAACTAAAATAAACTTAAAGAATTACCTTGCAGGGAGAATGTCCTGGTTGAACTCAATCAGATGCCATTTCATTTCAGTTAAGTGAAAAAACCATACATCACTTAGGATTCTTGTTGGATCTTCCCGGCCACCAATTATGAATAGGTACTGACCCACAAAAACAGCAGTATGACCCATTCGAGGACTTGGTGAATTTTGAACTTTTAGAGTCTTCAAATTACCACTTTTAGTATCCAGAATCAATGTGTCATTTAGTCGTGAATGACGCCCTTTACCTCCATAACCACCAAAAATAAGCAATGACTTTGAACTTGTCAAATGTGCAGCACATGTTGAGTGACCCCATCGAAATAGTTTCTCGAGTGGCTCACCAAAAATTTTCATTTTGATAGCCATGTGTCTACACCCAGAAGATGTGCATACCTCTGCACAAGCAGTCTACAAATAAATTGAAAAGTTTTACAACATGTTGAACAGGTTTAGAAATAAATCCCTTCGATTATCTAGATTAGTGAATTGAGAATATTCTAGCCTTCCTTAGACTGCACATTATAAAATTTAAATATAGAGAAACAAGGCAACTCTGGGCACAAACAAATTCCTTAGCTAAATGGTAAATAACCAATAATATATCCCTGTACAACTTAAACTATGATGATTCCGCAATCTCTCAGTTTAATGATTTGAAAGCATAACCCAAGCCAAATAACGACACTTGATTGAGAATTTGAGAGATTCACACAAAGAAACAGTGGGTATATCATACATGCCAGCTCAAAGAAGTAAAATATTAAATTTAAATTTACATTGAAAATGCCCAATTAAGGCTATCGTAATTGGGTGAAATTACAGCAATAATAACCAATTAAGGCTGTGGTGACTGGGTGTAATGAATCTAATTTCCACCCAATCCACCAGCTTACCAGAACTTTGATCTTGAACCATTGATGTCTGCAAGCTATATTTATGGATATCTGATCTATGATTTTGAGGTTGGCTAACTAAAGAACTGCAGGTAGCATCATGACCATCTTCAGTTGCAAACACCTTAGACGGGCTACCTTTCTCACTATAACAAGAAGCGCTGCTGTTGGGAAATGGTATGCCAATACCATTATCATCATTACAAGCTACAAATTCTTCTAGCTCAGTTATTAGTGACAGAATATTGAGCTGCCTGTGTTCAAGCTCTGCAACACTGCTGTGTTCCTTTAATGACTCTTGTGAACCATTCGATATTTTTTCGTCTGTTTTATGTTTTCCTTTTACATGCTCAGGATCATTTTCTTGCAGCTGCTTGTTCATGGAAGGAGAATTACCACCCTAGAATAACAACAATATAACATTAACAAACGAAGACCAGTCATCATAAGAATCATTTGTTACAGAGATTAAATCTAGATGAAATTAATTTCATTGAGATTAAAAGTTTAAAGTACAAATAGAGGTCAAATTAAGTAAAAATAGTCAAACATTCATCAAGTACTAAATATAACCATAATTTTTTAAGAAGCGTTGATAAAATCTTTTCGACATAGGAATTCTATTGAAGTTGATAACCTTAAATTTGGAATTAACTTCCATAGTTGGGGGTTAGGATTAAAATACAAACTAAATTATTTATCAGAGACTGTTGGTGTCAACTGTTGGTGTCGACATATTTCTTGGAATATGTATGTTTAGACATTTTGTTGAAGAAGTACCATAGAAATGGAGGCTTTGACAAAAGGGGCAAGTAAATGAAGAATTTCTTAGGAGAAAGCAAGATGTTGCTAGAGGATAAGCGAACAGTGGAAAAAATGATAGAGATAAAAGAAAAGATAATACCACGAGATTAGAAAAAGAGAAGTAAAATAAATTGCCAAGAGATGGAATAAGAACCAGCGCAGGAGTTGGAGATAAGGAAGCAATAGAGAGGTTTATGGTGTAGTAAAGATAGACAATTTAATGGACAGAGAAAAGAGAGAACCGATAAGGGATTGCAGATTTTTTTTTTAAATGGAAGACTACAAAATGAGAGAGCATAGGGTGCACATAACAAAAGAGAGAGAAGAGTATTGCCCTTGGAATGTTAAATGAGAGCAGAGTAGGCACAGAGACCAAGAGGAAGTGTAGAGCAGGTTGAAAACTTGAAAAAGTGTACAGGTTATGGGAAAGTGGACAGAGACCAAAATAAATAAGACAAATGCCAGAATTGGACTGTGTAAGGAATATAACATTTTAAAACAATTGCAGATTTTGAGAAGTGTGTGGAAGGAGAGAATGGAGGCTGCTTGAAGATGGAAATGAGAATGTGCACAATAAAGAGAACATGAAGAGAGGAGTGTGCAGATGGTTCTATGACTTAAGGTAGTGTAAAGAGTGAGAGTAGAAAGGTGTGATTGTAATGAAGGAACGATTTTGTAACAGAATGGTTTCTCTGAAGATAACAGAGAGGTGAATTTTTATTCTGGATGTAGATTTAAAAGCAGGTTTTGAAATTGAATGAAATGAATTTGTGTTGTTTTATTTGCAATTGTATATCAGTAGTGTGTTGTGGCTGCGAGATTGGGCTTCTGCGCTATCAAGTCTCCTATAAATTTCTTGACTCTATTTATTAATTTAAACTCTAATGCTATGGTTTGTTTTAAGTATTGTTGTAATTTTCTCTTTTTTTAATTTTACAAATGTTTCCTTTAACTCATGGAAATTTATTGACTCTACTTAAACTCTAAAATTGTGGTTTGTTTTAAAATCATTGCTATCCCCAAAACAAATCTCCACATTAATTGTCATACCCATACAAAACTTGCTATTAAACATAGTTTTTCTCCAAACTAAACAAGAGACAATTGCAGACAAACAGAAATATCAATTTGGTTGAGAAAAAGAGAATAGTCTTCATATCATAGTTGTTGCTATGCATCATTGGTAGTCCATGTCTACTTGGAGAAATCGCTAGACCCTATAATTGGTCCTTTTGAAGTTCTATGGGATCTTTGGTGACTCCAGTTGTGGGAGATAAGTGGTGAGAGCCAATGGTATGCCTCTTAACTAGCATAGTTGTTGCCATGCATCATCGGTAGCCCTAGGTTCCCTGGAGAAATCACTAGACCCTATAATTGGTTCTTTTCAAGTTCTATGGGATCTTTGGTGAGTCAAATTGTGGGAGTCAGGTGGTGAGAGCCGAAGGTATGCCTCTTAGGTGAGGGCATGGTGAAGTCTCTCTCTTTAAGTAGCTCTGCATATCTCCATTTAGCTGGGTCCCTACAGAGGACATCCTCAATCAAAGCAACACAATGTAGTTGGCGCTCATTATAATTAACCTACCTCTACATCTAGTGCAAGAATTGGAATTCTAAAGTACCCTTGTGGCTTCCAGAGAGAGGGATCTAAGACATGTTGTCCATAGCTGTGTTTATACTTTATATTGAACGCAAACAAGAGGCTAGGTGCTGTGGAGGGTTCTACAAGAAAGCAATAAGATTTTTTAACGTAAAAATAACTATCAGTTTCATTAGAACTTTGCTAAAATAAATTTGTTAATTTTAGAATGGTTTCTGCATTCAATTTATGAAAATGGGCAATATTTTTTCTTGTGTAAGTGTAATAAGGTAATGCTCGTTTTTAAGTTTATTAAATCAATTGGGATTTTATGATAGCTTTAGGGTGGCATTGTAACTTTCCTATACTTCCAACTACAATCATTTTTTAGGGTTTCCCAGCCTAATTGTTCATTTTAAAGGTTAACCAACCTAGTTATTCATTTTGAACATTACCCAACCTAGTAATCCATATGAAACATGACCTTGTTAAATTGTGTCAAAAGCTCTTGAAATGTACATTGCAAAGGTTTATAGTTCATCAACGGTCTAAGAAATATTGGACCACAACGATAGAAATGAAAAAGTTCTCATAAAAAACTGCTTGCCCTTTCGGTCAGTAAAATGTACATTACTTAATGAATTTCCCTCATTCTATATAAATGATTTTAAGTATTACTTAATAGGGTAAAATAGCATGAAGATTCCATGATATTCTCAACCAAAAAAAGATCCAGTACATTGCACTTGGAAGTCGTTTCTTATAATACCTGCTCCTGGAAAACTTCAGAAAACTTGTCAATCCTCTTTTTGTTCATCTCCATTTTGTTATTTGCAAGATTGACAAGAAAAATGATGTAGTCCCTAGGCACCAACATCTGCCCTTTGTCTGCTATAGGTACTTCCATACGTATCGAGCAGCGAAGTGCCACCATGATCCGCTTCCCAATGCTTGTGATGCCTACATTGAGATGATAGCAGAGTATTAAGTTCAAAGTCCAAAATTCTACTTCCACAAAGTTTACCCATCACATTAACAACCATATAGTTTCATGTCCATTTCCAGAGCCACCAACCAGGCTTACATTACTTCCATAAAAATACTCTTTAAGCTGGACTGATGGTGCACGAATATGTACTCCATGAAATTGGTCACATGTTCAATATCAAACTAGGTTAGGGTTGTAAATTCTCGTTAAACAATATAGAAGGTAACTAAAAAAACCTACATTGTTAAAAAGTATACAAGTTAAGTGAAAAACATATTGATACAGACCACTCTGTTCTGAGTGAAAGCTGCTACTAAACCAGTGAAAAATAAACACTAAAAACAACCAAAATTTTCATTTCTGGACTGAATTAAAGCATAGATTCCTATGTTACCCCGAGTTTCTGGGACGGGGGAACGGGGAAATGGGTTTCCAGAACGTTTTTTTTTTCCTAGAACAAGGGACGGCTATATATATATATATAATCTTTTTTTCCTTGCTCAGACCAAAATCGAAAAACTCTTTCAGCTTTAACCAGTATTTTTCTTCCCTGTGCACTGCCGTGAAAACACCTCCCATCCACCAAGCTAATGTTTTTATTTTTTGTTTTGGGAATGACTTATGATATAGAAATAGTATTATATCGATATCATACATAGTATATCGAATTGATATAATATGTCGATATAATATTATATGGAAATCGACAGTGAAATGGAAACCAGAAACTGTGAAAGTAAAAAAAAATTAAAAAATTTAATCGCTTACTGAGTTTGTAAATTATTATATTATTTAATATTTATTAATAATTATTAATTATTAAAAATAAAAATAAAATTACTGGCTTTCTATCAGCGATCAGGGATTTTCTTTAAAAAAATTTAATTGTTTTCTTTAATAATAATTTTTAATTGCAGCGTCTGAAAAATGAAAAATATTTTTTATAAAAAAAATTGTTTTTTAATTGTCCCTACCGCCGGAAACGGCCATTCGTCCTCAGGACATTCACGGGACAGCTTGGGCGTCCCCTACCGTCCCAGGGACGGTCAACTGTCCCCGAAAAAAAGGTTGACCGTTTCCGAGTTTCTGGGATGGTTTCCGAAAATTTTCAGGGATCGGGGACAGCTTGGAAACGTTTCCAGCCGTCCCCAAGTCCCCAAAACAGTTTCTGTTTCCGGAACGTGTGCCTTTAGGCCAGAAACGCATTTCCGGGTAACACTGATATTAAATTCTCTTAAAATGTCTTCCCAAGACCAGACATCAAAACTCTACCCTTTCCAGCAACCCGCTACTACTAATAAACAAAAAGAAAGCATTATAAAATGGGCAAATTCTATTAATTAACTATGACAGTTATAAATCCCAAAAATGGAAGTTATAGCAAAAAACAAGAATGCTGACATTCCAAACAAGATCCCGGTAAATTTTCCTTCAAAGTGTTCTCTCACGATCCTTTGGTCCAACCTGAAACACCATTTAATCTTCCAATCCTTGCACTTCCAAGGTCAAAAGCCAGTGATGGTTCCACTGTCAGTGTAGGCTGGCAGAGCCATGTGCACACACTAATGTAGAACTAACAAAGTGATCTCTGTTGCTATCACCAACACACCTGAACCTCCTTGCCTTGTCCTGCTCATGTTCTGCACCATTGCACTCAGACTGAGTTAAGGCTGTTACCTTTAAACAGACTCTCGATGGCATACCTTGAGGATTTTCCATGATTTTGTCAATCCTTTCATGACCTATTATTCCTCCTAATCCAGTGAGAGCTGATTGTAAATCCCACTTGATTTCTTTAGTCACACTATCTGTAAACAGAATTGTTACCTTTAGACTTTAGACATATTCAATATTTGTGCTTTGCTCCCATGCCATTTGGTACTTCCCATCTGGTCTTCAATTTGGATCCTTTGGTCAGCATCTACAACCTTTTGAATCATCATTCAAGATCGCCCACTAATCTAATTGACAACCCTTTGTTTCTTTAGACCTCTCAAAACTAGCATAACTCCATTTGTTTGCTCTAGTATTGTCTTTCAATGTTTCTCTATCGAGTTCAATTAAATGAATCAACTGCATCTTCATCATCCATCTCTTGAGGTACACTTGTGACCTCATCTATTTACTGTCAATGTAGCTCTTCTTCACACCTCACTCTTCAAACCATTTGCCCTTTTGGCTCCCAAACATGCTTCTAGCTCACTTACTGGCTTATTTAGAGTTCGTTTTTTCTCATCAAGCCCAAGTCTAGCTTCTGCTAAGAGAGACAAAGTTGACATTTTGAATGCCCCTTGTTTCTATAGTTTCAAGAATCTCTCTTCTGCTCATGTTGCACTTCACAAGTGTTCTCCTTGCCATGATGGATAACTTCTTGGTCATACTGTCAAGGCCTTCCCAATAGCAAACGACAAGCAACCATTGACACCACATCACCTAGAACTTAATGTTCATAAAGACCAATTTTGAAAGCGACAAAACAAGATTTTTCCACCAATAAATTGTAATCCTTTTTCAACTAGGCACTCTTATAAGGGGTTGACATTAGAATTCTAATGTGTTTACCATTTCTATACTTTGCCAAATTGTTGAAAGATCCACCATCTACAATCACTTTGCACATTTTGTACTTACACTTGCATTTTGTTTGAAAGACACTCTTTCTCTTCCAAACCACTTCTATTGTCTCTTTGTTTCCTAATATTAAGGTTATTTGTAGCTTCAAGTTCTCTCTCGTCTATACTTCAACTTCTTGTGTTGGAGGTTCATCTTCTTGAGCTACCATCCCCCTTTTGGGGTTTTTGAGGGCAATCTATGGCCTTATGGGCTTCATTGCATATGAAGCATTCAAATGGTTTTTAATCACCAAAAGCTTGTCCTCCTCCTTTGCCTTTGAAGCCTCTTCTTCCTCTAGAGTTGGATTTCGCATCCTCACCTTCCTCAAGCTCTTCATTCACGACAAGTTCTGAGGAACTTGCTTTTCCTGTGAAGGAAGCGTGGTGAACTATAATGAAATAACATGCATAAGAGAAGAATTTAAAAGGAAATTGCTGCAAACAATTGATAATATAATTCACTTCAAGGAGGCAGCCTCCAAAAACATGCCACTTCAAGGGAGCTACCTGCACTAGTCTTCAACAAGAACAAAACATACAATATGATGATAAAAAAGCAACCACTACCTCCTATAAATACCATGCTATTGTCATGGATAACACCCGGGCTGACCTAACTACCTATATAAAACTATGTAAATGATCATTTAACAGAATTTAAGGGCTATGTTAGCCACAAGTTGGCTACACAAATCCCCATGTGCACTATAGGTTAAGGGCATAGCATGCCCATCCCTTTAAAACCAACATTGCCCTCAACATTGACAAAGACAACACGTGTTGGGAAGTTAAGAAGAGAATGGAAACAAAGACAAGAATATCAAGGATTGCTAAGTTACCAGAAACGCAATTGGAAAGCATCGTTTCGTGTTTCAACAACCGAAACGCGTTGCCTGTCATCAATGCCGTTTCTAAGCTGTCAGAGTTGTTTCCAAGTGTTGCAAAGGAGTTTGGAAAAAAATAATCATTGCATGTAGGCTTTTCCTACCTATGGAATTAATACACTAGACTTAAAGTAAGTAGGTATATGGTGAGTTAATGTGCAAAGAATTAGTTTTTTTAATATTAAAGTGCAGACCATTCCCAGTCAACAATTAGTTCCAGTAGCTTTTTAATATTAAATTGCTTTAAAGTTATGAATATCTAAAAAATAGTTATTAGTTTTTAATGTTAAATTGCTATATACCCATAAATATTTTTAAAAACAGTTGGGCACTATCAAAAATATAAAATTATTTACGTTTTCATAAAATTAGCATGCATTTGTAAAATTAATTAATGATTAATTTTTTAAATATATATACATGCATACATGCATATATATACATACATGCATACAAATATACATATACATATACATATTCACGTGCAACCTTTAAAAATTCCATTTCTCGTTTCTGTTAACATAGAGGGATTGAGGGCCAGAAATACCACAAGACTCATACTCTAGGTCAGGGTGTCAAGGACGAACAATGGGCATGCCAGTAAAGAAATGTCCGAAATGACCAACAAATACAGCAGTGAAGAAGGGGAAGAATAGAAGGCATGACAAGATGGCAAAGTCCAAAACTCGGATAGAAAGAAGGGAAAAGCGGAGTTGGAAAGAAAGGCTATTCAGAAGGGAAAACACCCAGTAAACAAGACCACGGGAAACACACGAAAACAGACCTAATATCTATAAACTTATATTAACTAAAAATGGGACATGACAATTACAGCATACGTTCTCTTAAATATCTTCCGCAGTATTCAAACTCTTCCATTTCCAACAACACACTACAGCTTTTTTTTTCAAGTAAACCTAAATTGGGCAAACTCTAGTAATTACCTATCACAGTTACAAATCCACACAACAAAATTCCAATTTTTAGAACTGACGGGAAATTGGATAATATTCAGCACCAATTTGTCTGTTATAAATCACGAATGAATTAATGGGTTCCACAAGGGCATCTCATACACCAAAATCGGTGTCCCCGTGACCACAACCAGAGTGAGAGGTAGAAATGTAAATCTTGTTGAGCAATATGTAAGATAAATAAGAAAGCAATCTTCCCCGAGCTAAGCCTCATACATTAAATTGGTGACTCAATGTTCAAAACCAGAGGAATGGGATTATAATTAAACACCTTGTTTAACAACATATAAAGTAAATGAAAAGACAATTACTTTGCAGGACTCCACAAGCGGGTCTAATGCATCCAGTTGGGGTCTATAAAACTACCTTCAGCTTTACATTTGAATGAACACCGTGCTAATGCAACCCACATCCTCCCCACTGAATTAATGACGGCAATGAACGAAAAATGGAAACAAAAAATTACCGGATTCTCGAAATCCACAAGAAATAGCAGAGGCCACAAGAGCCTGAGCTGCAGAGATATCAGAGCAATCGAGAGCCAATATAAAAGGCTCGAATCTGAAAACGACGAGACCCCCGTTTAGCAAATCCTGTGAAAACAACAAATCGAGGACTTGGTTTGCATCGGCAGTTTCGTGAGTCACAAAAATCCAGTCGCCTGCCTTCTTCTTGAGCTTCTTGTCTGCTGGGGGAAGTTCTTGCAGAATAGAAATTCTGCCAGAGCAGGAGCTGGTGGTGTAGTAGGAGGGATGTTTGTTGATAGAGTTAATGAGGTCAGTGATGGGAGCGTCAACCCCACCCTTGCGAGATTTATCAGAGGCGGCCTCCAGCGATGCCATCGCCTGTTGCTTCCGCCTCCGGAAATCCATCTAAGCCTTAAACCCTCCAAACGTTTCGCACGATAAATTTTCTTTACACTGCTCACTGCAACATTTTAAACCTCCCCTCTGCTTGCAGGTGAACTCTCGAAATAAAATTATTTATCTTAAGTTTCCTAATTAGTTGAGCATGTTCAAATAGTCTGTGTTGTATTGTATTAGTTGATTTAATATTTAGTATTTTTAGCAGACGTTTTAGTGGGGACTTTTAGGTCCGAAAAATTGTCAGTAAGTCGGAAAACTTTTGGTATGTCGGGTGTTTTTCGTCGGACGGTAGTTGGGAAGCTGTCGCTATTGCCTCCACATTTATTGGCGGAGTTTTTTAAAAATTCAATCTTCTCACCTTCGATGTTGCGTCAAAGTCATATTTGTGTCGTGTCATTTATGAGCGGCAAGTTAATCGTAGCATACGAGCACTACCTGTAGCCACCTCAAATCAAAAGACAGTTGTGTTGTATTGGGCAATGTGTGGAGGTTGGCTGGTATTTTCATCTGCATTTGGCAATTCATTGTTTAATGCAAGAAGAGAAACAGATTTGTGGTGTGTTTGTGGGCGAATGACAGGTGATTTGCTTCAAGGTTTAATGGTTTTCATATTGAGCAGACAGGGACCGTGAATGCACCGTGAGTAGGTAGGGCACCGTGAAACAGGCAAATAGGCACCGTAAGCATTGGTAGACAATCGGACAGGGAAGGGCCTTACAGCTAGTGGATCCCACAAAAATTTCACGGGTGCCTTTTCTCCACCTTTGTATGCATTTTTGCATTCTTTTAACTTTACTTTGTCGGTTCTTTGGCAAATGGAGGCAAAAATGGTTAAACCTACATAAAAGTCCAAACCCACACAATATTTTAACACATGAAATTAAAATAACGCAAAATGAAGGGAAATCTGGATCTGACAGGCATAGTGGCAGTAGGATCACAGGGATTAGATATGGTAGGGCAGGATTGAAGTACACAAGGTTCACAGTGGCTAAATACAAAGATTTTTCCAAAACATTTAGGAATAATGGAATATATAATGAACAACAAAATGACAAATGAGTCTCATTTACAACTGAAAGTGTTGTCAAACCTTCTAAGTCAAGATAGTTTAACAGAATTCTAGAGATCTTTGTTAATAAGATCATTTCAAACAAATGCATCAAAGTATACAAACATTGAAGAAAGGCTGATTTTCGTAAATGAAAAACAATATAAGGGGATCTTAAGGCGCAGACAGACTCGATAGCTAAGACAAAAGAAAAAAATTCATTGTGATTTTACCAAAATTAAATTTCAGTAACGAAGAGATAGCTAATAAGTTGTTTCAAAAGGGAGAACCAATTGGCCAAGCTGAGTATAAAGGAAAAGAGAAGTTGATAGGGGACACAGAGGATCTCGAGTCAAATGTGGACCAGATAGAAGGGATTGTGGGCAAAATAGAAGAGCTCATGACAAACAAGAAGGGCACTGGAAAAGTGACGCAAGAACTTTATAGCCCCACATCCACACCTCTTATATGATCATTAGATTTGTATGTAGAAGAGCTCATGAGATTGAAGAACAGACTTGAAATATTAGAATCCAAGGGGAGATTTGAAGATAGCAAAGCAAAAATGGTGATAGAATCCAATTGCAAGTTGGAAAAAGAAAATAAAATACTAAAAGAACAAATTCTAAATCTTCAAATTAACATGGAGAGGGGTCAGCAAGATTTGAACACTCTAAAACACGAGTTAGTTCAACTAAAAACAACTGAAAACAAGAAGCCAACAACGAAGGAAGGAGAAAATGTAATGAGGTGATCTAATTAGCATTGGTAGACCTAGAGTCAAAAGAAAATCAGCTAAGAGAACAAATAGAAGAGGTCAAGTCATGGTCACAAGTGGTAAGGGGGCCAGCAAGCGAGCAGAGAGGAATCATTGAAAAGCAAGTCAAAAGACAACTAAGGGAAGAAAAAGATAAGCAGAGGAAGGCTGCAAACATTATAATTAAGGGTTTAAGGGACTTTGGTGAGAAAGAGAGAACTGATATTCTCACTAGAGACTTCCTTAAAGGCAAACTACAGTGGTCGGGGTATATCCAACAAGCAAATAGGATTGGAAAGAAGATAGATGGAGGTAGAGATAGACATGTAAGAGTCACCTTAAGAAATTTAGAGGATAATAACGTGATCCTAAAAAACGGAGGATTGCTTAAAGGCACGTACATTTATTTAGATGATGATTTGATCTTCGATCAACAAGAAGAATAAAGGAAAGAATGGGAGAAAGTAAAAACAAAAAGAAATGAGGGAAAGTGGGCATGGTTGAAGAATGGGAAAGCCCAAATCTTTGGGCGTTTTTTAAACAAGAAATAGGGATTAGGGGCCCCACAGTATTACTTACACGTTGTAAGTTGGAATTGCAGAGGATATCCATGGAGGAGAGGACCTGGGTTGGGGCCCATAGCAAATGGAAAAGATATTATCATTCTCACAAAAACACATGAACATGATGGTTGCAAAGTTCCAGATTTTGAAGGATTTAAGAAAGTTTTGGTTTGGAACAAAGGGAGTGAAACGGGCAAAGGTCATGGCGGAGTTGCAATTCTAATAGATGAGAAGTGGCAGGCAATTGTAAAAGTGGAAAAAAAAAGACACTAATAAACAATACATATGGCTGCAAATAACAAAGAATGGGGTGACTTTCATATTGGTCGCTTGCTACTTTGCTCCAAAAAACTCAAAGTTTTATAAGAAGAGGAACTTAGACAACGAAGACCCTTATGCATCGCTAATAAAAGATATCTCTATTTTCAATATGTTTGGTGACATAGTGCTAATGGGAGACTTTAATGCAAGGACAACTAATAACCAGTCCCTTCAGTTGTGGGGCAATGAAGCAAGAGGGGAAAACAATCCTCTTTGGCTGGAAGAAGGTAGAGATCAACATTGGGAAAGAACCTCTCAAGATGGTAAGGGTAGTGTGGCAGAATTACTTGGCCTTTGTAGTTTATTTGGCTTGGTCATTTGCAATGGCATGAAAGATTGGCCAAGATCGGGGGGCATCACATGTAATACTTATAATGGCCAAAGTGTTGTGGACTACGTGATTTGCTCACAAAGTTTTATTTCTAGATTGTTGAAGTTTGATATTGGGGACTGCCCTATTGAGCTGAAATCAGATCATTCACCTCTTCTTGTTAAACTAGGCATTTCTCCATGCAGTCAACACAATGGGCAGGTTCACCACATGCAAAAGATGGGCCCTTCCAAGGGAAAAATCCTTATAAATCAAAAGAATAAATAAATCCTTAGCGTTGATCTTAAGCAACAGTTACACAATCTGAAGTATAACAGAAAGGTTAAGGCGACCAATAAGATAGGGGCCCACATTCATAGCAGCCAGCTGATTCCATTAATCCACAAGGCTCTAAGGTCATGCAAAAGATCTCAATCTAAGACGAGGGTTGCAAACACTTTTCTGGCAAATCCATGGTATGATGAAGATTGTAAGGTAACCAAGAGATCGCTAAAAGAGGGTGGAATGGACAAAGAGTGCAAGAAAAAATATGTAAAATTGGTGCAATCAAAAAAGGAAAAATATGTTCATAAAAGAAGGAAGGAACTAATTTCTCTTGGAAGGCATAATCCCAAGGGGTTTTGGAAGGAGTTGCAGCAAAAGAAAAAGAAGACTGAAAATAGCATTACAGATGCGCAATGGTTGGAATATGCCAAGATCCTTTATGAACGCACTCATGAGAAAAACTATCCACCTATTGTTAACACTTCAATGAAACTTTTCACAACGAAGGATATTCACCAAGGCATAAAGAATTTAGTGAGTGGTAAAGCACAGGACATAGATGGGTTACAAGCTGAATTCTTAAAATGGGGAAGCGAGATTCTCGCCCCTCATATAAGGAGAATTTTCAATAACATCATTTAGAAAGGTTTCTTGGGGGAATGGACAACTAGTGTGATCATTCCTCTTTTTAAAAATGGGGATATCAATAACCCTTCTAACTATCACACGATTATGGTCAATCCTAACTTTGGAAAGCTCTTTGGGAGCATGTTAGAACGTAGGATTAACAGCTGGGCAGAGAAGGAAGGTAAAAGGGCTAAAGGGCAGGCATGTTTCAGGGCAAGAAATTCTACCATTGATCACTGCATCACTCTTTGACTCTTGATAGAAAGAATTTGGAACTCAAGGTGAGGAAGCTTATTGTTGTTTTGTGGACTTGAAGAAAGCTTTTGAAACGATACCTAGAGATAAACTATGGAACATAATGAAAGAGCTAGACATACCAGATGGGTATAGAGCTGCAGTTAATAGATTATATGAGAAGGTTAGAGCTAAAATCAAAACAAGTGAAGGCATGTCAGAGTGTTTTGGAAGTGATATTGGAGTTAAACAGGGCTACCCTCTATCTCCCATGTTTTTTGGGTTATACATTGACAAGTTAGAAGCTTGGTTAAGCAAGACAAAGGGTGAGGGTGTTCAGTTGGTAGGTTATGTCGTGAAACTCCTTTTGTATGTTGATGATCTTATCCTAATTTCAAAAACTACTCATGGGTTAAGAGAACATTTGAAAGTTTTAGAAGACTTTTGTCAGGAGGTTGGGATGCAAGTGAACATATCCAAGACCAAAATCATGATTTTCTCATTAAAAAGAAAAGACATAAAAGTTACCTTTCTTTTTTAAGGCACCCTATTGGAAATAGTGAAAGAATACAAGTACCTTGGGATCGACTTTCACTACAAGCTCAGTTGGGAGACTTGTAGGACAAAAAGGATATGAGGAGGTTGGAAAGTCTCATACTTACTTAAAAATAGGTGCAGAAAAGTGAAACTTTGGGATCGGGAAACCAAAAAAACCCTTTTTGGTCTTCTAGTCACACTGGTTGTTCTCTATGGTTGTGAAGTATGGGGTAGTAGCGTGTCGAACTACAATTGGAGGCAACTAGAAAGAATCCAGAAGCATTTAATAGCAAGTAATCTCAAAGTTAAAAGCACGATCCCGTATGAAATTTTGTTAGTTGAAGCAGGTATTTTTCCTTTGGAAGCCTCGGCTATAACCCGATTGATATGTTATTTAAAGAAAGTTGTGAACATGGATAAGATATTAAAGAATTTAATTTGCAAACAAAAATTACTTATCAGAAGAAAACCCAGACAAAGATATTAAAGCATTTAATTTGCAAGCAAAAATTACCTGTCATTCGTCGATGGCCCTTTAAATAAGACTAAACCTCCCACCACACCACAACTTACTGGTTAGTCGCGAGAATGATCAAAGAAAACACACAAAAACATGTGAATGGATGAATGAATGAAATATTTTAATGACGTCCACGAGACTGATCAGTCTATGGGATCAAATATAGCATTCTTAATTAATCTTCAGATTCTTTTCCCTGCCCAATCTTCTACTATTGATTTGGGCATAGTAGGCCCCCCATAATACCTGATAATACAACTGGTAGTAGCTCATATAATGCAGGTATATCCTCCCATGCTATCAAGCCATCATGAATAAAAACATCCTCCTCAAAAAATCGCTGCACTGCTGTTGTCCCCCGGGCTCAGTCATATGTCACCAGATCCCCTCGGATAGGGATGTGTAAGATTCACCACACATCCTCTAGTGTCACGGTGATCTCCCCCTGTGCTAGGTGAAACGTACAAGCCTCACTGTGCCATCGCTCTGCCAATGTTGTCATCAAATCGTGATTCGTTTGAATCATGGGCATATACATCACATCGTATAGGCTCGTCACTGCAATGCAATCAATCTCGGTCTCTGTCAGTCGATCTCTCAACTGTTGTGTGGCTGGATGCCTCTCCCGCATCTGTAAGATGAGAATATCCTACTACACAAGCACATCAACCATTATCATCAATTGTTTTGTTTCAAACTTTCTTAAGTTTAAACCTAACTATCAACAGATACTTTGATCAAGTATCTTCGGGTCTCAACAGGTAAGCAATCATGGCACACCTAGACTACAATAGACATTTATCCTAATGACCTAAGTCTCAACGAGGCTGCTATGGTTCAAAACAACTAACCTCTCCATCAATCCATCATTGGCATCAAGAGATTCTTTTTCTAAAAACATTGGGGCATTTATTTTTCAGACAATAGCGCTACTCTGCTAACAATCGTGCTACAACAACTACACATTAGCGCTAAACAAACAATCGCGCTATAACAACTACGCAATAGCGCCATTTCAAAACAATAGCGCTACAAGAAGGAATCAATAACACTCAAACTACATTAGCGCTAAAACAACTACTCAACTGCGCTACAACTTGCAAAAGCGCTAAAACCACTATGCGATAGCGCTACAACAGCACAATAGCGCTAGTTTAATTGACAACAATGCCAAAACATAGTTTTAGTGCTATTGTTTTGACTCAACTTAGACACTTCAAAACAAACATAAAAAATGCATGAAAAAAAAATTCAAATTTACATACCGTTGGTTCGTAGTCATCTAGCCGTTGGAATCGACGAAGCCGCTCTAGCCGATGATCTGCTATCGGTACCGACATCCTGACTGTTGCTTGCTCTTTCAAAGAGGTCCCTATTAGAGCTCTAAAATAACTGTGGAGATGAATGCAAATGACCTTATTTTTACCCTTTCACCCCCATATATACCCTTCGTCCTAACCCTAATTTTACCCCGCTCACCGTTGTGGTCCTCGTGAACTTCCAGTACCTCCCATTTCTCTATTTTATTTCCAATTTCTTCCATTCTTTCACCAGTATTGCTAAATCCTTCTCTTCTACTTCCCCGCCAATTTTCATTCTTTTTTGAGAGATCGCCCGATTTTTCAAAATTTTCGACCCATCTCTCGGGGGGCATACCACCCATTAAATTAACATTTTATGGGACATATTTCTTCACACCTATTTTTCTTTCTTTGAAACAATGTGATAAACCGCACCGTCTCAAAGAGGGGCAAATGTGGTCACATAAATCTGTCCATTTTAATTAAATGAATATTTGATATTTATTTGATAAAAAATCCACTAACCATCAGTTAATTAAATTAACATTTAATTAATTCATCTTCAAACATTCTCCTATTAATTAAACAAATTATTCAAATTATTTTAATTAATTCATTAAACCAAATTCACAATTAATTAAATGAATAAATCCTATTTATTTAATTTAATCCCCTTTCCTCTTTTAAATAAATAAGTAAAACATTTATTTAAATCATTAAATCCCCCCCCCCCAAAAAACTTGCATTCTCCTAAAAATGCAAGTTGCACCTATTTGTTGAAATAAATGAATTTTATTTTAATAAAAATCATATTTTCCCTCACCCACCAAACCCACTTGCAATCTTAAACCCCTTCTGGATTCTTCTAACCTCTTCCTAATTAACCTAATCCATCCCCTAATTATTGTCACATTCCTAAGCAACTTGGAGTCACTTCTCAAACACTCCAAAGTCTTTGAAAAGTATTTAATGATTTATGTGTCTAACAAGCTAACCCCTAAAGTCTTCCAAACCACTAATGGCTCTTACATGACCATTAATGGCTCTTACATAACCATTTATGGTTAAATCCACTTGCACACATGGTTAGGGACTTTGACCCCTAACTCAACCCTCATGTAACCCACGTGTCTCCTCAAGCATTTATTGCTTTGACCATGGTTATCCTCACTAACTCTTGCACAAGAGTTTATCCATTGGATAAAAGCATTATTCTTTGAATAATAAATTTATTCACTCAACTCAACATCAATCCTACCTCCCAAGTTAACCCTCAGGTCATGTCAAGCATTTAATGTATCTTCCCTCTCCTCTCAACCCATCTCATGTTGACAGTTGCCATCCTGGGATTGGGTTGAAAGCCCTCACATGGATGTTAAACCATTCAATCCTGACCCTTGTTGAGATTACTCAATCTCAGCCATCCATTGCTCCATTTTACCTATAAATAGAGCTCGCAATCCTCATTTTCAAATGCTTAAGCATCTAGCATTTTTAGCTATCATCTTGAAAACTAGTATGCATTTAACTTATAACCAATTTTAGGGAAGAACATTTTAGCATAAATCACTAATATATTGTCATTTTGGACTAAAATAAATCTTAGTTCATTCCATAGCATGTCTAATTAGTTTGTTTTACACTTGCATGGCATAGTTAAAGCATTTCGATCTTGAACCTCCATAAGTCATCCATAGTGCAAAAAGCCGCTGAGAGCTACACTCATTTGGAACTTGGAGAGGAGAGGAACAAGGAAGGAGAAGCTACCAACATGGTAGAGAGCATTTGGAGATGTTTAGTTACATTTCTTAGATTCATTAAGCATTTCATTTGTTGTGTAGTGTCTTTCTTGATATGCTTGCTTAGGATAGTGTCTAATCTTTGATTTGCTAATACTAATGACTAACACTTGTTTCTTGTGCTTCTCTTTGTGTGTGTAGCAATCAAACAGGTTTTTCTAACAATTCTTCATTTTGCAGAGCATCAACAACTATTGCACACAATATTTCAAAATGCCAAAAAGGTTAAAAATTGTCAAGTTTAAAAATAAGGGTAACAGTTGGCTCTGATTGGGGATAAGGACCGTAAGGGACGTAAGATGAACCCAGAGGTATTGTAGATGATTAATGTGTTATCCATTGGGAAATAGATTCTGTTGGCATTCTACACTCTTATGAGAATAGTTGATGTTGTCATTGATGGCAACCAACTGGAAATCATCTAGCAACCCACCTGTAGTTACCGGCACCAGAAATAGACTTCTACATACACCAACAGACACTTCACCGACAGTGGCAACAATGCATACCGACACTCAAACCGACGTGAAATAAACTTTTGTTTATTGTTTTATAATGTAATTATCTCTTGTAAAAGCCGACATGGCATATTGTAAAAGACTCATATATGTATGAGATCTTATAGGTCATTTTGAAGAGAGAGAGAGAGAGAGAGAGAGAGAGAGAGAGAGAGAGAGAAGGGGGGGGGATATAGATGATAAGTATAAGGCAATTTTGTATAAGGTGATATAGTTGACAGCGAATATTTTGGTTATAGACTGAGCTTAAACTGGTACTCAACCTGGCATAGTTGATGCTGATCTGAAGTATTACATTGTATTGGATTTTGATAATCCATTTTGTAAGTCAGTGAGACTTCTATTTTGTAGTTGAGCAGTGAGTTCTAGGTTGCTAGCCTTCCTGCATGTGCAGGCCCCTCATTGTAAGTAATATTTATTCATTGGCTAGTGAGTGAATATTGTGGGTCACAAATCCCACTGAGGTTTTTCCCACACCAGGTTTCCTCATTAAATATCTTGTGTTGTGGTGTGTTCTCTATGTTGTCTCTATTATTCTTATTTGCTGCATTAATTCTTATTTACCAGTACACTATTTTGGGATACAAAGTTCTTAATAAGTTTAAATATTCTGTTAACCAGTTAGACACTGATTCCCCCCCCCCTCTCAGTGTCTTTGGGACTGTCGTTGATTCTAACAATTAGAATCAAAGCCTGGTCCTCTATTTTCAAAAGCCTAATAGATTGAGGAAGATTCTGACACCGGTATAGATGGAGAACTTAAGAAAACAATTGGAAGGAGCTCTTGTAGATTATGATGCAGAGAAATTGAAGAATATCAAACTTGAAGATGATCTAAAGACTGCACAGGAATTCATTAAAGGACTTCAGGAGAACTTTGCTATAGCACAAAATAAAAGAAAAAAACTTCATGAGAAGATGTAGAAAGATGGTGATGAAAAAGAAACTCTTAGAGAACTTGTAAACAAGTTGAGACAAGAAAACAATAATATGAAGAATGAAATGCAAGATATGACAATGAGGTTATGTAAAGACATTGAAGACATGAAGAAGAATGAAGAAGACTTGACTAGGAGACTCAATGATGCTAGAAATGAAAATCTAAGATTTAGTCATGAAAATGATATGTTGAAGACAGATCTGATTCACATGCAACATGATAAAACTGAGCTTATGAGACAAAAAATTTGGAAAATGAGTTGGCTACTACGAATAAACACAAATACAAATTCAAGAAAAATTCAGAGGAGCTTGATGATATGCTGAAAAGTCAGAAACCTAATGGAGATACTAATGTACTTGGATTGGAAGTTGGAGAAAGTTCTGGTACTGCAAACAATCTAGATCATAACAAACCAGTAACACAACCTAATGCTTATAAGTTTAATGGCAAATGTTTCAATTGCAACAAATATGGTCATAGAGCCAATCAATGTAGATTTAGAAATAATCAGAATATTAATGCATCCACCGGTCAATGTTCCAAATGCAACAAAGTTGGTCATAATTCAGAAAATTGCAAAATGAATGTGAAATGCTATGTTTGTGGAAGATATGGACATTTATCTAATCAATGCAGAACACAAACCGGTGTAGGATATGAAAAGGCTATTCAGAGGAATAATGTGACTTGTTATGCTTGTGACAAAATTGGACATATTGCAAAATTTTGTGGAAGCAAGACTTCACCGGCAAACAATAAAGGATCCAATTTGAAAGGCAAAGAAAAGGATGAGGTAAAGCAAGAATTTTCAAAACAATGGATTAAGAAGAGAGATCAAAAAGTTGATGAAATTGTTTCTATACTGGTATAACAGAGTAATTCTCCACCGACAGGAGATTCTTCATCCAACTAAGAAGTAACCTTTTGGGGGTATTGCAGCAAGTTGAAAATCATGCAAATTACCCTCGGTTGATGGTAACCGACTAGCATTTAATGCAGTTGGTGGAAGAATTATCATTATAAATCAGTTGATTTCCCTCATTTTCGACTCACCAAACATTCAAATTATCAAAGAGCGCGAAAACTGAGAGAAGGCATTCAAGGCGAAGGTGCGAAGTGATTTCTTCAGGCATTCAGAATATTTTCAAGTAGTAAAAGGTATTTTTCAATGGCCTCTTCTTTTGCTCCCGAGTTTATTCCGAACCCTACCATTATGGAAAATGTGAAACACCCTAGGCCCGTGTTTAAGGTAATTCCTGAAATTGCTAAGCAAGATGACTCTGTAGGGGCATTTTCGAAAATTCCTAAAGGTGTAGCATTTGTAGAAGACCCTAGGATTTATATGCATTGCAATATAGAAGAACTAGGTTCTGAGGAATTAATGAAAATGTTTACTAAGGTCATTTGTGATGAACATGGTGTTGTTAAACCCGAACACAAGATTGTGGAAACTTTAGGTTTTGTGGAGATACTGAATATCCCTCAATTTTATGAGGAAGTAGTAAGAATTGTATTGAGTAGAGTACATGGAGAATTCTTGTGGTTGGATTCTGTCTGCAAAATAACCTGACAATCAATTAGGGTAGTTACTAGTTTACCCTCAACTGGCAGCAGACCTGATAAGACCAAAAATATTCCCAACAACAAAGTGATAAGCCTAATTGGAGCAACATCTGACAATAGATCACTGATAGTAAATGATATTAAGGACATCAATGTGAGATTTGTAAGTATGGTGCTAGGATACAAGACCACACATGCAAAAAGGCTAAAATATGTTTCTAGTCTCTGTATACACGGTGCTTATGAGATGGTAAACAACAATGCAATGATAGATGTGTGTGAATGGCTAAAAGATGAACTTATTGACAATTTGAAAAATATTAAAGGAGACGAGAAAAACACATTCTGCTTTGGAAACCTTTTGGTATGCTTGATGTTGTACTTTGCTAAAGAGATCCCCAAGACTAGACTCGAAGACTTTGGCTATGATATACCGGTAGGAAAGCAACTACGGGAAGCTTTTACCGGCATGGGAACTGCTAGAGACAACAACAAAACAGACTAATTTAAAACTTTCCAAGCTAAGATGAGAGCTAGAGAAAGGTTACCACAGAGTGTAGTAGATAAATATGACAAAGAGATTTGTTTTGTTATCAAAAGAGATGAGACATGGATGGAGGCAATACTCCCTAGGACTATCTGGGTCACCGAGATGGGATATGAAGTAGATCTTACTATTCTAGAGACATATGCTAAAGCTTTATTGGAAGCACCGAGAGAACCATCAGAACAGGTCTTTGGTAGTGCCGAGACTATTAAAAGTAATGTAAATCTGTTAAAGAAAAGAAAGAAAAGAAAGAAAAGAGAAAAATAAATTAGAGATGCTTCTGAGAAAGTAAAGGAAATCAAAGAAAATGTCATGAACCTTAGTGGCATATCAACTAGTGAGTTTGAAGGACTTCAACCGAAGGCACATAGTTCACTGGTTGACACATCTTCTGGAACTGACAGTGAGAAGGCAGCAAAATTTAAATGAGTTGAAAGAAGGAAGAGAAAACCTTCACTAGTACCCTCTCCTATACCTAAGAGAACAAGGACCTTGAGAAAGAAACAACATGCAGTAAGGGGACCGCCCAAGAAACTAACACCAAAGAAGAAACAACAACTTGTTACCCCTCCTTTGAATGATTTGTTGAATGAGATAACTGGTGATGACAATTTGGCTAATGTACACAAACTATATAATACATTTAATGATTCTGACAGGGAAAGCATTGAGAACAGTATTATCTTACACCTGGACATATATAAAAAGGTTCTAATTGAAGTTGTGGATGATTTACCAAATGAACTCTATAGAAGATTGGAAGCAAAAAGGATAGCAGTGATGGAATTAGAAAAGAAACTGAAAATTGAAAAACTTCTAGCTGTACATCCTATTAATTCAAAAGAAGAAATTGATGAATTGATTTATGAGGCTAACCGATCCGTTTTTGCTAGTGGGCACCAACAAGTAAGCTTAATGGCAGGAAGAGTGAAAGAGATTGTAGATGAGACTGTAGATAATTGGGATATATTTTTTGTGGAGAAGGAAAAACAAGAGGAAATGAACCGACCTAAAAAGACATTCAAAGTGTATCAGAAGGACAAGGACAAGGGCAAAGGAAAAATTGGTGGAGTTCCAAACATCAAGATTACTGACAATCTACCACCACCACTTTGGATAAGCATCGGTACAATCAGAAGATCCACCGGTTATTGACATTGAAGGTATTACACATGATGACACAAATCTTGAATCTGAGATACTCTTTACCATGAATGTGGATACTCAGGAAGTAAATATTGTCGTGGATAAGGATAATTCAGAGGTTAAGGCAAACAATGTTGACAGTGGCAACATGGCAAAGAATCCGGTAGAAACTGTTGAAGTTGAGATCCCAATCCAAATAGAGCAACTGTTAGAAACTGAAAAACCTACCGAAGGTAAAGATGCTGGCACAGGGCCACCGGAGACAGAGATACTGATAGTTGAACTTTCAGAAAAACAAACTGAGGCAGAGGTACACATTGAGATAGAGAAACTGGCAATCACTGAGACATTAAAATAGTCTGAGAAACCTTTGTAGGTTGAGATACAAACCCAGACTGATCCACCGGAGGAAAATGCAAGCAAAGTGGTTATACCTGATGGAAGCACAAAGGTAATAAAGGTAATTGGTCAAACATCCGAAACATCTACAGGTGAATTCAAACCTACCAATGTTACAGAGGTACTTTTGGATTCAATCAAGAAGATAATGAATTACGATGCATTGGCCTACAAGGCAATTGATAACACTTTACCAGTTCTTAAATTGATTGCACCAAATTGTAACATAGATCATATTAAGGATTCTTTAGGTAAATTGGACACATTGTCCAAATTTATTGCTGACAATGTAATAATTATTGACAAAAGTGAATGGACACAATAAAGGAGAGAGTTGAAAAAGAGAAAAACAAATTCTTTGAAGACACCATAAAGAAGTGTACAGACCACTTGAATACATTATTACCGAAACTTAACTCTACAATTTTGGAGTACAAAGAGATTTATAGGGAAACATGCAAACCTCACCTTCTGACAAAGGACATAGATAAGGAGATCAGCAGAACACAGAAAAAAATCGATGACATAGCTGATAACATAATTGGTTCATCCGGACACAAATCAGTTTTTGAGCAGGAAATGACAATTTTTGAGGAGAAATTAGAGAAACTTGAGAAAGAGAAGGAAAGGATAAGGTCAAATGCTCGAGAACTTAAAAATAAACTTGGTCCCAAGTTGGACAATATTATCTCTCAGAGAATTGAAATATCTAAGGCATTACTTCAGGGAGAGCGATCACCGGAAGAACACATGCACTATCTCACCGACACAATCCAACAAATTGAGGCAACCTTGAATGACAACAAAAGGTTTATGCAGAGTCTAAATCTAGTTTTGGCAGATATTTTTCTGATTGTAACCAACTGGTTACAGACTTTGAGGTGAAATTTTTGCATTCGTTTGACTATTTTTGATAACCTTTGTCATTGATGTCAAAGGGGGAGTAGTGGAGAGAAAAATTCCTATTCAGAGGAGATCGTTTGTTCAGGGGGAGCACATCTTTTTGGAAACTTTTTGGACTTCAATTTTGGAACAGATTTTGGATTTTTCTCATGAGTGTTTCCATCAATGCCAAAGGGGGTGATTGTTGGCATTCTACACTCTTATGAGAATAGTTGATGTTGTCATTGATGGAAACCAAATGTCAATCATCTGGCAACCCATCGACAGTTACCGACACCGACAATAGACTTCTACATACACCGGCAGGCACTTCACCGGCAGCGGCAACAATGCATACCGGAACTCAAGCCGACATGGAATAAACTTTTATTTATTATTTTATAATATAATTATCTCTTGTAAAAGTCGACATGGCATATTATAAAAGACATATATGTATGAGATCTTATAGGTCATTTTGAGAAGAGAGAGAGAGAGAGAGAGAGAGAGAGAGAGAGAGAGATGATAAGTATAAGGCAATTTTGTATAAGGTGATATAGTTGACAGTGAAGGTTTTGGATATAGACTGAGCTTAAACCGGTATTGAACCTGGCACAGTTGATGTTGATGGATATAGACTGAGCTTAAATTGGTATTGAACCTGGCACAGTTGATGTTGATGGATATAGACTGAGCTTAAACTGGTATTGAACCTGGCACAGTTGATGTTGATTCGAAGTAGTACATTGTATTGGATTTTGATAATCCATTTTGTAAGTCAGTGAGACTTCTATTTTTGTAGTTGAGCAGTGAGCTCTAGGCTGCTAGCCTTCCTGCATGTGCAGGCCCCTCATTGTAAGTAATATTTATTCATTGGCCAGTGAGTGAATATTGTGGGTCACAAATCCCACCGAGGTTTTTCCCACACCAGGTTTCCTCGTTAAATATCTTGTGTTATGGCGTGTTCTCTATGTTGTCTCTATTATTCTTATTTGCTGCATTAATTCTTATTTAACGGTACACTATTTTGGGATACAAAGTTCTTAATAAGTTTAAATATTCTCCTAACCAGTTAGACATTGATTCACCCCCCCCCCCCTCTCAGTGTCTTTGGGACTGTCATTGATTTTAACAGAGTCAAGGAGAGGAGACAACAAGAGAAACCAACTGGAGAGACCAACCTCAAACCAAAAATAAAAGAGACACAACCAAAAATTCTATCTATAATATGTACATGGTAGGGACCCCTACCTCAAATTGCTCTAGGATTGTCATACAAAACCATTCACAGACTAAGAGAAATAAGCACCTCCGTGAAAAAGTGACGTGCACCTTTGTGACACCTGTAAGCTCAGTAGGTTGGCAACATTGAAAAATGTGAGATGTGGAATAATTTTGAACAAGAAGTCGAGCAACCATATCTCATCATAAAATTGTGACTCCTCTTGAATGATATTGGTGCCTCTTTCTAGAGTGTTGATAATGTGTTTTGGCATTGTGCTAAGAATATCAACTTCCTCTACCCGAAGATCCTTTTGATGATTTGGATTGAGAAATATTGACCCACGAATGGGATGACCTTTATACAATTTGCTACTTGAAGATACTTGTGCTCGTAGAAGTATTGAATCTTTTCCTTGAATGTCAACTTCTGTAGAAAAGCATTCATTTGAAAACAAAGGATTGAGGTAAACACTTTCACCATAGAATGAATCATCATTTGGAGCTTCCAAGCACCAATCTTGGATACAAAAATCATGAGAGATAACTTGACTGGACTCCTTCATTAGATCATCCACTACCTCATTCCTTGCTTCTGACTGGACTCCTTCATTAGATCATCCACTACCTCATTCCTTGCTTCATTATTGGCACAATTCCCAAAACTGTTCTCTAATATAATGTTGTCTTCTTGATCTAAAGATTCAAAAAGAGGATTTCTTCGAACCTTGAATGCTCCATCAGGCACAGATTGCACTTCTACGAAGGTTGATATATCTATGTAGCTTTCATTTTCAACTTGCTTATCAATATCCATATAGCATTCTGTATTCTTCTGACTCACTAATTCTTCTGTATGAAACTCTTCATGAAATCTGAAAGTTTCATACTTGGATTGCATGTATGATAAAGAGTGGATTCTTGGTGATTCATCTTCTTTCACTTGGGGCTGATCTAGAAGTTCATCAATATCTTCAAAAGTAAAGGTCTCCAATTCTGAAGGAAAAGAAGATATCCGTAAAGTTTCACTTGTAGTTGCCTGTCTATTAGTCATGGTAGTGAAAGGTTGCTCAAAAGTTACTGAAAGTTTGACATCATCAATGCTACTATCATCTCCATTTATTGGCGATGGAATAATAGCAATGTCTTCTCCACAAAGAAATTCATCATCTAAAGCATTAAGAAACCAACCTGGAATAAAGAATACTTGAGATTTATCTTGGGATGCTCTTTCTTCACCATCTTCTTCAAGCTTGGGCTGCATGCATGTATACATACATATGTGTGGGTGTGTGTGCGTGTGTGTGTACATATATACATATAAATATATATACACATGCACATATATATGTATATATACACACACACACACATGTATGTATCTACATATGTATATGTAAATGCATATGTATATGTATATGTATATATGTATACATGTACATATACTATGTATATATAAACATTTATACATGTACATATATATACATATGTATATGCAATAAGCTTGATTGAATCCCCCAAGCAACTTTCATTACATTTCATTCAACACCCCCCCACTGGCACAACACTCGACCTGCCCATATATATATATGCGATAAGCTTGATTGAATCCCCCAAGCAACTTTCATTACATTTCATTCAACACCCCCCCATTGGCACAACACTCGACCTGCCCATATATATATATATATATATATATATATATATATATATATATATATATATATATATATATATATATATATATATATATATATATATATATATATATATCTGTGTGTATATATAGCTGACAAAGAAGGGCAAGTCGAGTGTACACACACACATACATATACATACACATATATATACATATTTCATACATATACATATACACATACATACATACATATGTATATATATATGTATATGTATATGTATATACATATGTATGTATGTATGTGTATATGTATATGTATATATACATACACATACACATACACACACATATGTGTGTGTATGTATGTGTATACATATATACATGCATGCATACATACATACATACATACATATACATACATATATATGTATGTATGTGTATATATATATACATATACATGTATATGTATGTATATACACATACATACATACATACATATATATATACATATATATACACATATATATACACACACACATATATGTGTGTATATATATGTGTATATATACATATATATGTATATATACACACATATATATATATATATACACAAGTATATATATATATATATATATATATATATACTTCAAGTATATATATATATATATATATATATACTTGAAGATTTTAATTCACCTCTATTTTTATATCAACATCCCCAAGTTTAGGCAAAACTAGTTGGTTTTTCATGGGGCACTCATAGAGATATTGTATTGCAAATTTTGTTTTGAAGATTTCAATCCACATAGTTATTTCTCGAATCTCTTGCATATATTGCTACTACTATTTAACACTAGTATATATCATGACATACAACACTCCTCAATTCTCTACTATAATTAATTTTATTAAATATAATTATATGTAAGAGATTCGAGAAATAACTATAATTTTGCCTTGAAGATTTTAATTCACCTCTATTTTTATATCAACATCCCCAAGTTTAGGCAAAACTAGTTGGCTTTTCATGGGGCACTCATAGAGATAATATATTGCAAATTTTGTTTTGAAGATTTCAATCCACATAGTTATTTCTCGAATCTCTTGCATATAATGCTACTACTATTTAACACTAGTATATATCATGACATACAACACTCCTCAATTCTCTATTATAATTAATTTTATTAAATATAATTATATGCAAGAGATTCGAGAAATAACTATGTAGATTGAAATCTTCAAAACAAAATTTGCAATATAATATCTCTATGAGTGCCCCATGAAAGGCCAACTAGTTTTGCCTAAACTTGGGGATGTTGATATAAAAATAGAGGTGAATTAAAATCTTCAAGGCAAAATTTGCAATATAACATCTCTATGGGGCATATATATATATATATGCATGTATGTATATGTTGGTAAACAGATTTGTTGCTTTAAGAAACTTTCTTGAAAAACTCTGTTTTGCCTTGTAATTAGCAACAAAGCGTTCACAACAGTTGAAGAATCACAAAAACGAAAGAATGGTAATTCTTCTCTGCGTTTGAGAGGGGCAACTCCCTCGTATAATGGGGGTATTTGGATTTTTCAAAAATTTAAAGAACGAACAATAAAGAAAGATTGAATTCCATATAAGGTATGAATCTAGATTAAAATAAATTCCATATAATCAAGTTTGAGATACCACAACTTGAAATAAACTTCTTCACATTCAATGTTAAAGGGAAAACATTAGGTAATCATCAATCAAACATAAGAACATTGATTATAACCCATGAGAATAAGTTGAACACACATCCAAATTGATCTCTATTGCTTAATTGCTTGAATAATACTATCCAAGTCTCTTATACAAAGCTTGTGAAAAAGTGGAAATCCCCTACATTGAATAATAATGAGGTATATATAGGTGAAGTCGTAACCACCTGAGGTAACTACCCTAACCACCTTTATAACTACTTTATAACTTCCTCAACTACTTGAAATAACTTCCTCAACTTTGGAAGAAATAACTACTTAGAAAAACTACCCAAAATGAGAACTTAGGATAACTACCTCATCCAATGCTTAGAAAAACTACCCCTTACAAATAAGTTAGGATTGACCTAACTTTCACAAAAGAAAAGCCCAAATTCTAACTTTAATTACAATAAGTGACTTAGGTCACTTTTACAAAGATCAACTTGAAACATTAAAACATTAAAGTTAGGAACAATGTAAGGTACTTATCCATCTCCAACTTCTTTATTGATCTTCGTGACCGTCTCATCATCTATTCATCTTTATTGACATCAAAAAGTAGTTTTCGCCAACAAATATTCTTCAAGTACATATGTGCTTCAACTATCCCGTTAAGCATATTTGGCTTCCATGAATACACATTCTTCCAGAAACCAAGGAGTCTTGCATCAATGTGACTAACTTATTTCAAAATACTGCATATTTTGTTCACATTTCCCCATAACCATCTTGACATGACATTAAGTGAGAAGAGTTGAATGTCTTCACTAAATGATAAATTTATATACATCTATACATTTTTTGTCGCATTCTGTCAATCCTTCTTGCACTTCTTTTTATCTCCACATCAGCAAGGTTCTGGAAATTTACTGGGATTTTTTTTGACATATCTGCTCATAAGCTTTTAAATTCATTCTAACATGTCTTTTGTGTGCAACCTGCTATTATTTCATTTTGCTCCAAGAGATGACATCTTTTGGAGGCATTTGTCAAATGGATATTTTGCTATGCAAATTCTTTCACGGCTTGCAATCATGTCGGTTAGAGCATTTTAAATTATAATATCAAATGAATTTCTATTATCCGGCGTGCTTCGGTGGGTGTCCATACCATGCAGTCTTGCCTTTAAGCCATTTTGAGAATATAAAATATATAGGCATACATATCAGTAGAGAAGACAACTCTAAGGCTCCTCGTACCGAGTAAAAGGATCAACTATTGGAAAATACCAATAGTTCACTGTTAGCACAATTTTATTCCATGAGCATGAAATAATGTTTCTCTCAAGCATCCTTTTGAATAATTCATGATGCCATGTCTATGTTTGTCTTTCTACCCAGATGTCAACCAATGCCTCTCCTTTACTTTGTATGCTTGCGTGACAATGTTGATTGCTAGGAGATGGTTAAAACTAACATCTTTCATAGGTGATTTAAGGAGTATCGATAATGTTTAACTCTTTGTTCTCCCTCTTCGTCGACGTTATGGGATATGTGAGAATCTTAACTTTGGCAACCTAGGAAGAGTTACCAACTTGTTGACGATGACCAATATGCCGCCTTGAAACCTTTTCTTTGCCTTGTGCTCTAACTGGCATCCATATGTTGTCTCAAATCTCTTGTTTCTACTGCAATCATTATGTTTCATTCTTTAATGAAAACGGTATCTTTGAGGCACTCTATCAAATAATTCAGATGATGCTTTGATGAATGTTGAAGCGCTATTGCAAAACTCCCGTTTTAGCAAAGGCGGAAGGATGCTAGCTGAGGTTACGGAATTTTTCTTTACACCCGCCAAGTGCATCGACTTGAAAATTTCAAAAAACTTTCTTTTCACAGACCAATTTGTGCATATCCTACAATCTTTGCTTGTCATGAGACCACATTTATTTGATGTTTTGCCTTTGAAGATGCTTTAGTGAATGACCATACATTGTTGTGAAGAGCCCTACGAAATTGTTGGGAAACATGAAATTACTCCTGCAAATTGCATTTTTTTTAAAGTTTCAAAATCTTTTTCAACATCTCTATTTTGCGCAGTCTGCAACTCAAACAGCTCATTCATTTTTTTTCTATGTTCTTCCACACTTTGCATTCATATCGGCCAAGGTAACAGCAACTAAGTCATTCGATGATGGACGTTCACAGCCTACTCTGAAACTTAGCACTGGCGTAGATAGAGAGTTCACAGAAGCATGAGTGGATACCATGGCTTGCACTCCTAGCACATCATGAGACCACATTTCTTCAATGATCATATCGAATATTTCACATGCCTCGACTAGGCTTTCCCATTTTGTATCGTTCAAAACTTCTATTTTTGCACTGGCAGAGAGGAAAGCTGGCAAAAGTTGTTGAATTTGGGCTTTACACCTGAAAATTTGCATTTGCCTGAAAGTTACTAAAGCTTTTTTGCCAAGTTGATTTTGTGCATATCATGTCGTCCTTGACACATGAGACGACATCTTATTTTGAGGCATTCCACAAACGGTTCAGGCTTTGTGTTCACTCCTCTAGGCATGCGGTAGGATGACACCTCTATAAGACATTCTTTCAACAAGTCAGGTGTAGACTTTGCATTCACGTCTTACTGCGTGGATATCAACTTGTGCATTTCTAACTATAATATCTGACAGAGATCCACATTTGATCATGCTTTTATGAATGTCTCTTCGCATCTCCAAAACTCACACTTTGGAACGGGCATGAAGGATGCTAGCAAAGGGTTGTGGAATTCAGTTATAAGCCTGTGAACTACATTTGCTTGAAGTTTCTAAAAACGTTTCTATGAATCTTGCACCTAATTCTTTGATGAAGTAGTTATTGGCAAGTAGTTATTATAACTACCTTCTCTTCACCCTATGAAAACAAACGAAAAACTCCCTTTGTCGGAAATTTGTGAAAGTTGGCCAATCTTTTGATAATTTCACTTATCCTTCATGTCTTCACTTCATCGATGACTTTTGAGAGTGCTAAATTTTTCTTTTGATAAGCTTTCTCTAAATCTTTTTGGTGAATTTCCTTGTACAGTCCACAACTTGTCACTAATGCTATTAGATGGGACATATCGGTGGTTTTGGAAATTTGAGCAAGTCATCGATAAATGAGTGCATTGGGGTCTTTCAAAATTGAAACAATTCATCGACAAGTGAAGAGCTAAGTGAGAGAATCGGTCTTAAATACTTCGAAAACTTTGTGAAATGAGCAATAAATATCATTTTGATATGCCATTTGATAAAAGCTTCATCTTCGGTGATTTATTAAAATGTAACAACTCATCGAAAATGCCTCATGATTGAATACCTTGGCATCTTTGAAAACTTGGCCACATTATGAAAAATTTCACCATGAAGGAACATTGACACAAAAAAATTTAAATTTTGACAAGTTTGAAATTAGGGCTAACAATTGGCTCTGACTGGGGACAAGGATCGCAAGAGACAAAGGATGAATCCAGGATCTCTTCACTGGTGAGTGCATTATTCATTGGGCAATAGAGTCACAAAAAGAGGAGAGAACAAGAGAGACTTATTGGAGAGGCCAGACACAGACCGAAAATGGGACGAACACAACAAAACCTCTAATCCTAAATTATGTACATGGTAGGCAAAACCTACCTCAAATTACTCCAGGATGATCATACAAAGCCATTCACGGGCTGAGAGAAATATGCACCTTTGTGGAAAAGTAACATGCATCCATGTGGCACCTGTAAGCTCAGTAGATTAGCTATATTGACAAATGTGAGATGTGGAATAATTTTGAATAACAAGCCGAACAACCATATCTCATCATAAATTTGCAAGCTCTCTTGAAAGATTTGGGTACCATTTTGAACATTAGGGGCAATTTGTGGAATATTCTCAAGCATGCCTATATCCTCTATCTGAAGATCCCTCTGATAGTCTGGTTTGCAATTAATTAATCCACGAATAGGACAACCTTCATATAATCTGTAATGTGAAAAAACTTGAGTAGATGCAACCATTGAATCAAGTTCATGACTATCAGCTTGAAAATCACCTGTAGAAATACACTCATCTGAAAACAAAGGATTGAGGTACACATTTTCATCATAGGAAAAGTCATCATTTGAAGCCTTCAAACACCAATCTGGAATACAATTTTTATGAGAATTAACTTCATGGGATTCCTTCATTAGATCATCCATTACCTCACTTATCTTTGCAATCTTGTTATAGCTCCCAAAACTATCCTCTTGATTTAAAGATTCAAAAGGAGGATTGATTTGAACCTTGCATACTTCATAAGGCATATATTGAAATTCCATCAAGATAGGGACATTTGTTGATAAACCTTCATAGATTTCATTTTCAACGCGCTCATAGACATCTATGTTACTTTTTGTGTTCTCTTGTCCCAATGATTCCTCTTTATCGCACTCTTCATGGAATCTAAAAACTTCATAGTCAGGTGGCATGCATGATAAAGATTGAATGCTTGATGAATCATCTTCTTTCACTTGGGACTCTCCATGAGTCACAATAGTACATGAATGTCTAGTAGTCATCAAATCTATGAATTCATCATTAGATTTATCCTCTTCAATTATTAGTGATGAATGAATAGGAACATCTTCTCCACATAGAAAGTCATCATATGGAGCAGTGAGACACCAACCAGGAATAAAGACTACTTGAGATTCATCTTTATGCTTTTCTTCTTCATCATTACTTTCAAGTTGGGGCTGCATGAAAGACTTGAAATCATTTGACACTTCAATTTCATTAATGATTTCTTCTTCGATTTTGCAATCTTTGTAATCTTCATGGCTTACACCAATGCAATCTTCTTTTCCTATCTTTATCACTTCTTCATGGTATTTTCCTTCACATGCATTCCTATGAGAGGATATAGCTTCATCACCTTTCATGCATGTCTTGTAAGAATTTGATTTTTCTTCTACTTTAAGCTCCTTGTTTCCAAGTCTATGGAAGGCTTCTTCTTGGCTATGGCAATCTTCATAATGCTCATGGCATGTCCCGATACAATCTCCCTTTTCTATCCTTCGCACTTCTTTTTGATCTTTCTCTTGACACACATCCTTATGAGTAGATTCAACTTCATCTTCTTTGGTACATGCTTTTTGTGATGAACCTTTTTCAAGAGTTGGATTGCAAGACATTTCATCTGGAATGTGTTCATCATCATGTTTTTGTTCAATCATTTTCAATTTTCGAAGCAAAGAAGGATGCACTTTGTTAGGATCAAGTTGCCTATTGCCATAGAAGCTTTTTAAAAATTAAACTTGTTTGGGATCATCAAGTACTTGATTTCTCTCAGCAATAGGTGTAGGAGAAGGAGTATCATCATTATTATCCATTGCCGATTCAACAATACAATCATGATCAAGCAATTGGTCCTCTCTTCCATCTTTTTCCTCGATCTTTTGTAGAGTTTGGAGTAAAGAATGATGAATTTTATCAGGATGAAGTTTCTTTCTATCATAGAAACTCTTCAAGAAATCAACTTGTGCAGGTTCATCAAGAGTTTGATTTTGTTGAGCAACTGGTACAGGAGAAGGATCACTTTTTGCTCCATTTTTCTTGGTTGTTGTTGATTTGGGTAAATGGTTAGAAGAAAGAAAACCAATCTTCTTTCCATCATTTTCTTCAATAGTTTGTAGAACTTGAAGCAAAGGAGGATGAATCTTTTCTGGAACAAGTTGCAAGCCTCCATAAAAGCTCTTCAAGAATTCAACTTGTATGGGCTCGTCAAGAACCTGCTTCTTTGGATATGGATAGTCTTCATCATCACTTTCGCTATCACTTTCCAATTTTCCTTTGTACCAAACCATTGTTGGCATTTGATCTTTCAGCAAGAGTCACCAACCTTCATTCTGGAGAAGGTACCTTTGAAATTTCTGAGAAACAAAACACATTGGTCTTTCGCTCCCCAGCAGAGTCGCCAAAAATCTGTTGGTAAATAGATTTGTTGATTTAAGAAACTTTCTTGAAAAACTCTGTTTTGCCCTGTAATTAGCAACAAAGCGTTCACAATAGTTGAAGAATCACAAAAATGAAAGAATGGTAATTCTTCTCTGCGTTTGAGAGGGGCAGCTCCCTCGTATAATGGGGGTATTTGGATTTTTCAAAAATTTAAAGAATGAACAATAAAGAAAGATTGAATGCCATATAAGGTATGAATCTAGATTAAAATAAATTCCATATAATCAAGTTTGAGATACCACAACTTGAAATAAACTTCTTCACATTCAATGTTAAAGGGAAAACATTAGGTAATCATCAATCAAACATAAGAACATTGATTATAACCCATGAGAATAAGTTGAACACACATTCAAATTGATCTCTATTGCTTAATTGCTTGAATAATATGTATATAATATAATATATAATTCCATATTGCTTAATTGCTTGAGCCGACAAAGAAGGGCGGGTCGAGTGTTGTGCCAGTGGGGGGGTGTTGAATGAAATGTATATGTATATAATATCTACATCTATATGTTGGCATTAACAACACCAGTTAATCCAGAGAACCGGTATATGTGCTAAGATTTGTCATTGATGTCCAACACTTACCGGTGAAGACACTAACTGGTGAAGTGGTGTTCTTTCAGCAAGCAAAAGTGATGACTTACAAACACATGGAAACGAAATTGGTAACGAATGATCAAAGGTTCAATCAGCTCAAGGAAAGATAGACTAAGCCAACCGTTCTGTCATTCAGGAAGATCGGTCACTCTGATGATGATGATGTCACAAAAGGCGACTCAGGCAAGAAAAATTAAAGTTGTATGCAAACTGGAATCACATTGGCAAACAGGGGAAGAGACTTGATGCTAGGACAACAAACCGGCAATCAAAGGATGAACCAGTAATATAGAAGTGCAGTGGCATACCAGTACACCGATATGAAAGAAGGAAGATAGGTGATCACCATAAATTTTGGAGTGGTGATTGGTTATTCAGTTGTGGTGGCGAAAGATGAGTTGGTGAGCTTGTGTCTACGCCATATCACTTGTTGGTGAGGTCAACTTTAGTTATCATGCAGTCAAGCATGATTACCGGTGGATTTTTTGGTTTGCACTTAATTGACTGAACACGACCCATAAGTTACTATCTTTGGGAGATGCGGTGACAAAATTTGTTGAACACTTGGCAGAATTGTTGTAAGGCGCGCAAAGAAAGAGTGGGATATTTTTGAATTTGAAATCTTCTGAAATCCATGATTGCTTTGATTGAGGGAATGCCTGAAAGTGTCGATAGAAAATGTATAAAGTGTTCTTGAGTTCATTCAGAAGATTTTGATCATGAAATTTGCAACAAGCAGATCTTGTTGAAGGCGATCCAAAGAGAAGAGTAGAGAGAAGAGAAGTGCTAAAAGGTTTAGCATAGTAGAGTGAGTTTGAGGTAGATTGACAAAGTACAGAGCCGAAGGACAGAGAACCGACAGAGTGGAGAGTCGAAGCTCAGAGGATTGACAAAGTGCAGTGCCGATGGACAAGCGACCGACTGAGTGAAGAGCCGAAGGTGTAAGAAGAAAAATGGTGTTGTGCAAAGAAGACACAACCGGTGTGGATTGAGTGTGATGCATATTGAGATCTGATCAAGCTATCAGTAGCTAATATAACAGATCATCCATATGTTGCTTTCTAACCACTGCAACATAAATCCCTTAACCGGGTGGTCTTTAACAGGTCCCTTTTTGTAAAATCCCTTAATCGGATGACATCTTAATTGATGTTCTTAAGTCCTTTAACCAGGTTACCTTTAATAGGGTAAAGGCACTAACCGAACTTAAACAAAATCCCTTAACCGAGTGGCACCTAACAGTGTCTTTGTAATCTCCTAATAGGGATGGCTCCTCACCAGGTGTACTTCATAAGAATACAAATTTTGCGAGTTCCTACTCACACCATGGTTTTCTCCCATTTGGGTTTCCACGAGATAACTTCTTGGTGTCATTGTCAACTCTTCATGCTTGCATATTTTACTTTAGTGATTAAGTATATTGTTGGATATTAGATGAATGCATATTTAAGTTAAAAGTTTAATTGTGAAAATTTGATCAAGTGTTGATTCACCCCTCCCCTCTTAGCACCGGTTGGGACTAACAATTGGTATCAGAGCAACAGGTCCTTATAATTAGAAGAAGCTTAATCAGCTTAAGAAAAGATCCAAGATGATGCGTAAGGAGGGTCCTAAGTTTTCTAAGGAGAATTACATCTTATGATGTGGAAGAATGAAACTCTATCCAAGATCCCTAGGTGAACACTACTGGAATCATGTGATCACAGAGTATAATGAACCTTCATGGACTCTTACTCCAGATCAGATCAAGGAAAGGCAAGATAATACTACTGCTATGGATCTGATAGTCAACACTCTTTCTGATAATGAATTTGCTGAAGTACAAGATTTGAAAACAACTTTTCAGATATAGAATAAGCTGAAGACAGTCTATAGGGGAGATCCTCATGTTCAGAAGGCCAAAGTAGACAACCTGAGAGGAAAATATGATGAGATGAGGATGCAGGAAGGAGAAAACATAGAGCAATATAGCAAGAGGATAAAGGATGTAGTAAACTCCATTAAAAGTGTTGGAGGAAAGCTTGAGGAGGATGATGTGGTTAGCAAAATCTTGAGAACCTTGCCACCACAATATGCCATAAGGGTCTTTGCTATCCAGGAACTCGGATCCTTGGGAACAGTCAGTGTAACTCTTGACTCAATGATCAGTGAGTTGACTGCTTTTGAATTGAGCAATTATGACAACAACGTACCAAAGATTGATGCTGCTTTCAGAGCCTCCATGATGAATGTACCAACAAGGAGAAGGAAAGAAACTGGTAGTAGTTATACTACCAGAACCGGTTATTCCTATGAAAGTGACAATATGTTATCTGAGGAACAGGAGCAAGATGAAATTGAAGCTCTACTGGCAAGAAGATTGCCAAGAGGAAAAGGAAAGTACAAAGGTAAATTACCCTTAAAGTGCTTCTCTTGTGATAAGATGGGTCGTATTGCTTCAAGATGTCCTGATAATGATAAAGATGGGAAGGATAATTTCAGAGGCTACAGGGACAAGAGCAAGGAGTGTTATCTTGTAGAAGGAGTCACTGATGAAGAATCAAAAGGATCTAATGGAGATGGCATTACATTTGTGGTAGTGAAGGAGGACAACACAAAGGAAGGAGATATGGCATCAATCTCTAGCATAAACTGGTGTGGAGAATGGGTGATTGATAGTGGTTGCACTTACCACATGACCGGTGACAGGAACAAATTCCTCAACATTGAGGATTGCAATGGAGGAACTATGAGATTAGGAAATGATGCTCCTTGTGCAGTAAAAGGTAAGGGGTCTATAGCCCTGAATGATGAGACAAATTGTGATGATGTTTATTGGGTAGAAGGGTTAAAATATAGTTTTTTAAGTGTTGTACAACTTAACAATAAAGGTTATCGGTTAGAATTCAATGAAGGAATATGTAAAATAAATGATAAATCAGGAAGTCTGATTGCCACCAGTAAACAATCAAGAGGCAATCTGTTTCATCTAGACACCACCATAGGTAGCTGTCTAATGGCTAAGGTTGAAGATAGTTGGTTGTGGCACAAAATATTGTGTCATGTTAACTTCGATAGCATACCAAAAGCCAGTAAGGAAAAATCTGTCAGAGGAATGCCTGACATGGTGAAACTTGAAAATGCTATGTGCAAAGAGTGTCAACTAAGAAAGTTGGTTGGGTCTAGTTTCAATAGTAAAACCTTTTCATCTGAAAATGTGTTTGACTTAGTTCATATAGACCTGTGTGGTCCCATGAGAACCAAGAGTTTCTATGGAGACTGGTATTTTATGTTGTTTGTGGATGACTTCTCAAGAATGATGTGGGTTGTATTCTTGAAGGAAAAATCTGAAGCCTTTCACATGTTTAAGGTTTTTAAGGCTTGAGTAGAAAGAGGAACCGGTAAGAATCTAAAGTGCTTGAGATTAGATAGAGGAGGAGATTTCACCTCTCAAGAGTTCATGAATTACTACGAGGAACAGGGGATTATGAGGCAAATGTCTTCACCTAGAACGCCTCAACAAAATGGAGTTGCTGAAAGAAGAAATAGAACTCTTATTGATTGTGCAAGGACTCTGACGATAGAGAAGGACATTCCACATATCTTCTGGAGAGAAGCAATAAGCACTGTAGTATACACTTTGAACCAAATACAGGTAAGAAAGGGACAAATAAAACTCCCTATGAATTATGGAGTGGATACACACCTAATGTTTGTTATTTCAAAGTATTTGGAAGCAGGTGCTATATCAAGAGGGGTGAGTACACTGGAAAATTTGATCCCAAGAGTGATGAAGGAACCTTCTTAGGTTACTCAACAAAGAGCAAGGCATACCGGTGTTTAAACAAAAGGACCGGTAAGATTGTGGAAAGTGCAAATGTCAGAGTAGATGAGTACTCTGAGAAAAATGAACAAGGCAGTAAGAGTGAACCAGAGGACTATAAAGGGTTCGAGTACAATGTACCGTTGGAACCTACTAAATAAGATCATGTTGAAGTGGCTAATGAAGAAGCCTGTGAAGTTGAACCTACACAACTGGTAGAAGAAGCTTTGAGGAGTGAACCGGTATTGGCTAAGTATGTTAGAAAGAATCACGCTACAAAAAATATCATCGGTGACAAGGATGCAAAAGTTCTAACTAGAAGAAGAGAAAAAGAAAATGGTTGTATGCTTTCCATTTTTGAGCCCAAAACAACAAAGGAGGCTCTAAAAGATGATGACTGGGTCAAAGCCATGGAAGAAGAATCGGAGAAAATTGAAAAAAATGATACATGGACTCTATATCCTAGATCGGAAAACAAAAAAGTAACAGGCACCAAGTGGGTGTTCAAAAATAAAATGGATGAAACCGGTAAAGTGATAAGAAACAAAGCAAGATTGGTCTGTAAGGGATATGCTCAAGAAGAAGGTTTGGACTATGGAGAAACCTTCACACTAGTGGCCAGGCTGGAAGGGGTAAGAATTTTGCTAGCCTATGTTGCTCATAAAAAAATTAAAGTTTACCAAATGGATGTCAAATCGACATTCTTAAATGGGGTGTTAGAGGAAGAAGTATACATAGAGCAACCAGAAGGGTTTGCATCTGAAGATGGAAGGAATATGGTATGCAGGTTGTAGAAGGCTTTGTATGGACTGAAACAAGCACTAAGAGCTTGGTATGAGAGGTTACACTCGTATCTGCTAAGCATAGGGTTCAAAACAGTAACTTGTATCTAAAGAGTGGAGCTGAAGGAAAACACCTAATTGCTGAGATTTTTGTAGATGACATCATCTTTTAGGGAGACAATGAGATGAGAAGAATCTTTGTAGAACAAATGAAGCGAGAATTTGAGATGTCCATGATTGGTGAGATAAAGTTTTTCATTGGCCTGCAAGTCTCTCAACTAAAGAATGGCATCTTCATCAATCAGACTAAGTACATAAGGGAAATTCTGAAAACTTTTCGAATGGAAGATTGAAAACCTGTTGGAACTCCAATGGTTACAAGTTGCAAGCTATCTAAATATGATGAGGTTGAAGAAGTGAATGAGACACTTTATCGGTCCATGATCGGTAAGTTGCAGTATGCAGTACATAGCAGACCGGACAGAGCACAAGTTGTTGGCTTGGTTGCCAGATTTTCTACAAATCCAAAAGAGACTCACATGGTGGAAGTCAAAAGAATATTCAGATACCTAAAGGGGACTGATGAGTATGACCTTTGATATCCACGTAAGGGAGACTTCAGTTTAAGTGTCTTCACTGACTTAGATTGGGTTGGGAACATTGATGACAGAAAGAGCACTAGTGGAGGTGCATTCTTTCTCGGAGACAGGATTGTATCTTGGACAAGTAAGAAACAAAAATGCATATCTCAATCCACAACTGAGGTTGAGTATGTAGTTGTTGCAATCAACTGCACACAAATAGTTTGGATCAAGCAACTGCTGGAAGGAATACAAGAAAAAGTGGTTGGATCGGTAGTGATTCATTGTGACAACACCAGTGCCATTGACATATCCAAGAACCCGATGATGCACTCCAAAATGAAGCATATAGCCATCAAATATCACTATCTAAGGGAACAAGTTCAAGAAAAGGAAGTGACGTTGGAGTACATACCAACAACAGAACAGGTGGCTGATATCTTCACCAAGCCACTATAGAAGGACACCTTTGACTATCTCAGAGGTAAGTTGGGGGTTATGCCCCTCCATTCAGTAAAATAAGCAAATAGGGTTCTACATCAATCTGATATGACTTCAAGTTTTTTTTTTGTTTTTTTTTTTAAAAGAGACTAGATTGGTGAGTGTGGACTACTTCGGTTAGGGGAAGCAGTCTTGTAAGTGTACATAAAGGACTCTTTGGCATTGTTGTCAAAGGGGGATATATGATTAGAGTGTTGAACATTGGTAAGTAGTGATCGAGATGAAGTTGCTGCATCAGAGTATTACCAGTGACAGGGGTAGATGTTCATTACTCAGGGTAGAAGTAATGATCGGACTGGTACAGAGATGAAGGAAGTAAAAGAACATGCAACTAATTAGGCAGATTTTGATGTGTTTGCCATCAATGCTAAAGGGGGAGATTGTTGACATTGACAACACTGGTTAATCCAGAGAACTAGTATATGTGCTAAGATTTGTTATTGATGTCCAACACTTATCGGTGAAGACACTAACCGGTGAAGTGGTGTTCTTTCAGTAAGAAAAAGTGATGACTTACAAACACATGGAAACAAAATTGGTAACGAATGATCAAAGGTTCAATCAGCTCAAGGAAAGATAGACTAAGCCAACCGGTCTGTCATTCAGGAAGATCGATCACTTTGATGATGATGAAGTCACAAAAGGTGACTCAGACAAGAAAACTTGAAGTTGTATGCAAACTAGAATCACATTGGCAAATAGGGGAAGAGACTTGATGCTAGCACAACAAATCAGCAATCAAAGGATGAACTAGTGGCATACTGGTACACTAGTATGACAGAAGGAAGACAAGTGATCACCATAAATTTCAGAGCGGTGATCGGTTATTCAGTTGTGGTGGTGAAAGATGAGTTGGTGAGCTTGTGTCTATGACAAATCACTTGTTGGTAAGGTCAACTTCAGTTATCATTCAATCAAGCATGATTACCAACAAATTTTTTGTTTTGCACTTAATTGACTGAACACAACCCAAAAGTTACTATCTTTCGGAGATGCAGTGACAAAATTTGTTGAACACTTGGCAGAATTATTGTAAGGTGCGTAGAGAAAGAGTGGGAGATTTTTTAATTTGAAATCTTCTGAAATCCATGATTGCTTTGATTGAGAGAACGCTTGAAAGTGTCGATAGAAAATGTATAAAGTGTTCTTGAGTTCATTCAGAAGATTTTGATCATGAAATTTGTAACAAGCAGATCTTGTTGAAGGCGATCCAAAGAGAAGAGCAGAGAGAAGAGAAGTGGTAAAAGGTTTTAGCACAATAGAGTGAGTTTGAGGTAGATCGATAGAGAACAGAGTCGAAGGACATAGAACTGACAGAGTGGAGAGCCGAAGGTCAGAGGATCGACAAAGTGCAGTGTCGATGGATTGGCGACCGACTGAGTGAAGAGTCGAAGGTGTAAGAAGAAAACTAGTGTTGTGCAGAGAAGACACAACCGGTGTGGATTGAGTGTGATCCATATTGAGATCTGATCAAGCTATCAATAGCTAATACACCAGATCATCCATTTGTTGCTTTCTAACCATTGCAACGTAAATCCCTTAACTGGGTGGACTTTAACAGGTCCCTTTTTGTAAAACCCCTTAACTGGGTGACATCTTAATTGATGTTCTTAAGTCCTTTAACCAGGCTACCTTTAACAGGATCAAGGCACTAACCAACCTTGAACACAATCCCTTAATTGAGTGGCACCTAACAGTGTCTTTGTAATCTCCTAATAGGGATGGCTCCTCACCAGGCGTACTTTAGAAGAGTACAAATTTTGTGAGTTCCTACTCACGTTGTGGTTTTCTCCCATTTGGGTTTCCACGAGATAACTTCTTGGTGATATTGTCAACTCTTCATGCTTGCATATTTTACTTCAGTGATTAAGTATATTGTTGGATATTAGATGAATGCAAATTTAAGTTAAAAGTTTAATTGTGAAAATTTGATCAAGTGTTGATTCACCCCTCCCCTCTCAGCACCGGTTGGGACTAACACTATATGTATATGCACACACACACACACACACACACACACACACACACACACACACACACACACACACATATACATACATACATATATATATACATACATACATACATATATATATATACATACATACATATATATAGTGTGTGTGTGTGTGTGTATACATACACATGTATGTATGTATATAATTATATGTATGTGTATATATATATATATATATATATATATGTATGTATATATACATACGTGTATATATATACATACACATGTATATGTGTATATATATCTACACACACATATATATACATGTGTGTGTATATATATGTATATGTATATGTGTGTGTATGTGTGCGTGTGTGTAGATATACATATGTGTATATATATACATACACACATATACATATGTATGTATGTATATAAAAAGATAACCCCTGCCTAAGGGATAAAGAACTTGTACCTAAGAGATAAATAACCTTGGAAAAGAGAACCTGTCCCTTTTCCTATTTCACTATGGATGGATAAAGAGCACATGTATTCAGAGGGTCCGTTTTGCACCAAGAGAAGATAATTGCTTTTGGGATTTATAAAATAACCCCATGTTTATACATAAAAATGTGTAAAAAGGCCATTTACGGTCGATAGAGCATGGATTTTATCTCAACCTTTCATATCGGCAAATCTCTGAGCATTCTAACGTCGATATATGGATCTCGAAGAAGTATCGGGGCTCAAATCAAAGAATTTTGAGATCTCTTTGATGAGATCCAAAGATAGAGACACTACAGTCCTTCAGTAGCCATTAATTCCCTTGACCTTTAGGAGATATAATGTTCTTCAATCCAAAAGATGTCAATATAAGTATTATTTGTGGGCTTATTGAGCCAAGAAAGCCAATCCAAAGACCAAGTCATCCAATCCCAAGCATAGTTCCAAATCTAGCCATTGATTTAGTTTACCTATAAGCAACACCAATAATTGTATCATCAAAATATATAGTCCCAATTGTATTCTTTGAACCAGGATATCCAGAGATAGTTTACGAAGTGTATCCTATAGAAGCAAGGGTGGCTGCACATCGCTCACCACCATCCCTCCCATTTTGAGAGCCTACTGCCGACACCACTACTGAAATAAGTCATTCTGAAAAACTAGAATCATTGGCATCCAAAGGGGTGTGTGGGCAGTGTGTGGTAACTCTAATAATATGATACATAGATTTTCATGTGCCTTTTCTTCTTCTGTAGCCTTTGCCTTTGCTTATGGGTAATTCCATTCTCCTACCTTTACCTCTGTTGGTCAGAATGTTGGATCAACTTCACCCGGTGAGGATGTTAGATATGCTCCTATTGGCGGTGTCCCAAGAATCGACTTTGAAATGGCCTTTCAAATTGGTTCAAAAGCATCTTCTTACTTTGGTGTTTACTCTGTTGCTTCTCCCACTGTATCTATTGGATCTCTTTCTTGCTTTGGATCAATGGGATAAAATACGACTATTGCTTTAGACACCTTTGATTTTTTTTCTACTATTGATGCTCGAGCACTCGGAACAGGATCTAGATTTTGTGGAACTTGAACTCCATCCGTAGAGAGTTCTAGCTCTCAAACTAGTGAGGATGATTCATTTAAATCAAATGGATAAGTGGCTGTCACCTTTACGTATGGTCTCAACTCAATTGTACATGGAACCAGGATGGGATATGCCTTTGCAGGATCTAGGTCTTAGCGGAGGGGCTAGGGCCATGAATAGATGCCACAGGATATAGCTCTCAATTTGTAAATAGCTCTAGAACTAGTGGATCTTAAATTGCAGGATCCACTCAAATTGGATTTGCATCTGTCTCTACTCTTGTTATTACCTATTACATTGGTGCTAAAACAACGAAACAAGTTTAGGTATAACTTGTGACCAGTAGTGCCATTTCATGTCTTTCATGAAATTCTGTATATAGTATATAGTGCCTATACTCCCAAAACTGTTGTGCCTGGATCAAAAACTCAACAAGTCGCATCTCGATCTGAAACCTTTATAGCCGCTACCTCTACGAATGTTGCAGCATTTTTCCCACCCTTACCTTTGCAATTGATGCTAGGTATCGATCTCAGTCTGCTGTATGGTAAATATCTACCGCTGAGGAACCCTGCATGATGATCCGCCCTTAATATGTATGAGATTCTATGCCTTATTTTGTATCATTGATTGATCTGACAACATATACTTAGGATTGATACCGAGACCCACCTATAGGAAAGGCAAGAGCACAACCATGATCAGTTTACCAAGTTTCAGGAGATTCGTAGTAAGTTTCATATCCAGATCGAGTCGTTTACTCAGAAGGGCCTTTGAAGGGAAAGTTAGGGAGCTAAATTAATCAACTTATTAGGGGGATAACGACAAGGAAATGGTTCTAGCTAATTCGAGCAGTTCTTTAATGACACCTTTGTGCCCCCCTTCCTACTAAAATAGTTATAGAATTTACTCGGGTATCTCGAATTTACAACTGCAATGGTCTTCACCAACAACCTATTTAGGGAAGGTTCGGTAGGGCCCTTTCTATTCTAATTGGGGCCATATTATATACGTAACATGTCCACCCCCCTTTTTCTATTCTACCCCTGGGTGGGCAGGAGGAGGAGACGCCAGGGCCCTACTATTATAGATAATTATCAATGGAGCAATGACAACATTGCTAGAGAGCAGTTGAGAGTCCGGTTATATTAATTTACCTAACAACTACCCCCTAAAATTCTATGGAGAGGATAATTGTTCAAAAAAGCGGCAAAAAGTGTATAATTTAGCACGACATTGACAAAGAAGCGGATAATTTAGAAGGAACATCAGATAATTATTCGATGACAAAAGCAAATAATTTGAAGGCCTCGATTGCTAATCATGTGTGTGTGTGTGTGTGTGTATAAATATTGAAGAGGGGAAAAACAACAAAGCAAGATTCAATGGTTATATTCAAATAAATCATTCAAAACATAAAGCAAAACCATTTATACTTTGTTATTTTTACCTTTTCCTTCAGATTGGGCTTGATGAAGTGAAGATGCACCCTTGTGCTCCACTTGTTTGGATTTGCCCTTCTCGATTGATGTGGATTGCTCTCCAAGATTGCATAACAAAGAGGGATGGAGTGGATAGTGAATGCTCAAAGGATGGATGTGGATGCCATGGATGCTAAGTGGATATTTGGCTATAGTGGTTTTAGACACCTAAAAATAATATTTAATTAATTTAAGCCTGTCAACATAGTTAATTAATTTAATTGTGTTATCCTTATTCCACTTAGAATCAATTAAATCTAATTTAATTAATCTTGTCACTATTGTCCAATAATTAATTTATCAAATAAGTTAATTATTCCCTTATTCTTCTAAAGTCCCCTCCAATAATTATTTCCTCTAAACTCACTCAGTTAATTAATTTTAATTAATTGACCTAGTCATGTGATTCCTACAAATCACTTTTACGAATCCCACTCAACCTAATTAATCCTTCTAGATTCTCTCATAATCATGCTTATCATTATCCCTCAATTTTTAATTCCCACTCATGTCACATCAACATTGAGTCTCTCAAAGAAATTCAAATTTCTTTGAATCCCTCAATGCATCCTTATTTTGGAATTTTTAATTCCTTATATTTGAAATTCAAATTTCTTTGAATCCCTCAATGCATCCTTATTTTGGAATTTTTAATTCCTCATATTTGAAATTCAAATTTCTCCCCCCTTTTCCCAAGGAATTTTATATTCTGTTTATTTTCCCAGGGCACCCTTGATCCATGCCTTCTATCTAAAATCAATCTCAACCCTTCGTGATCAAATCAATCTCGGCCCTCCATTGGCCTCCTCCAATCTATAAATTGGAGCCTATTCTCCTCACAAATCATCCACTTCTCATGCATTGTCATGCTACTCTTTTATCCTCTCTCTTCTTCCTTCAGTCTTTCAATTCAAATCCATCCAAAATTCATCCAAAAATCCTATCAAATCCATTAATCTTGTTGAGCAAAGGAGATCAATCCACATCCATATCAAGCAAGGAGCACATCAAGTAGAGCATCAAGGGCGCATCCTCATCATCCATCCACTTCATCAAGCTCAATCCGAGGGAGAGGTTAAAATAGCAAGGTATGAATGGTTATTCTTTGTTTTTTGTGTGTTTGAATGCTTCATTTGAATACTAAAAAATGTAGACACCTAAAATTAATATTTAATTAATTTAAGCCTGTCAACATAATTAATTAATTTAATTGTGTTATCCTTATTCCTCTCAGAATCAATTAAATCTAATTTAATTAATCCTGTTACTATTGTCCAATAATTAATTTATCAAATAAATTAATTATTCCCTTATTCTTCTAAAGTCCCCTCCAATAATTATTTTCTCTAAACTCACCCAGTTAATTAATTCTAATTAATTAACCTAGTCATGTGATTCCTACAAATCACTTTTACTAATCCCAGTCAACCAAATTAATCCTTCTAGATTCTCTCACAATCATCTTATCATTATCCCTCAATTTTTAATTCCTACTCATGTCACATCAACATTGAGTCTCTCAAAGAAATTCAAATTTCTTTGAATCCCTCAATGCATCCTTATTTTGGAATTTTTAATTCCTCATATTTGAAATTCAAATTTCTCCCCCCTTTTCCCAAGGAATTTTATATTCCTGTTTATTTTCCCAAGGCACCCTTGATCCATGCCTTTTATCTAAAATCAATCTCAACCCTTCATGATCAAATCAATCTCGGCCCTCCATTGGCCTCCTCCAATCTATAAATTGGAGCCTATTCTCCTCACAAATCATCCACTTCTCATGCATTGTCATGCTGCTCTTTTCTCCTCTCTCTTCTTTCTTCAATATTTCAATTCAAATCCCTCCAATAATTCTATCAAATCCATCTATCTTGTTGAGCACTTGGAGAGCATTCCACGTCACAATCAAGGAGCTAATCCAAACAACCTAAGGAGGGGCACATCCTTGGCTTCACCAATAGCTCAATCCGAAGGAGAAGGTATAAACTTGCAAGGTATAAACAATTTGTTTATGTTTTCATATGGTTTGTTAATGTTTCATGTTTTTGATGTGTTTGAATGTTTTGTTTGCATACTAACCATCTGATCTCACCTTGCTATGTTTTCCCCTCTTCAGTGGTGATGCTCTTGATGGATTGCTAAAGCTATGTGGACAACATAAGATTGCACAAATTGGAGATGAGAAATGAAGGGGAGGATGTTAGGGTTCCCACAAATACTGAGAGGGGGGGGGGTGAATCAGTATCTGACCGATTATGTAATTTTCTTAAAACTGAATATGCAGAATATAAAGTAACAGTATACCGGTATGCAAGAATTAATGCAAATAACAAAATCAAAAGCATCCACATGAAAAGAACACCATAACACAAGATGTTTAACGAGGAAACCCCGTGTGGGAAAAACCTTGGTGGGATTTGTGACCCACAATATTCACTTACTGGCCAATAAGAGAATATTACTTACAATAGGGGCCTGCACATGAAGGAAGGCCAACTGCCTAGAGCTCACTGCTCAATAAGAAATCACACTGACTTACAATGAGGATTTACACAAATCCAATATTCTGTACTGCTTTACAATAGCATCTTCAATGCCAGGTTCAGTACCGGTTTTTGCTCTGTTCTTTACATATACCCTTAACCTACAATTCGCACATTAGGTCTGCCTTATAATTTATTTATACTTCCTAACCATATATTACAAATGTCTACAATGATCTCTTTTATATACAAGAGTCATTTTACAATTTGCCAAGTCCGATTACAATAATAAACAAAATATTACATATAAAAAATCCTGTCGGCCTCTGTGCCGATATACATGCTCTTTTCTGTGCCGGTGTACATCTTCTGTGCTGGTGCCGGTGTAGATTGATTTTGTTGATGCCAGTGCACTGTTTTGTTTGAGTAATGCTTTGTCGGTGCCATAGGATTGCAAGGTTGCCATCAATGACAAAACCTTCAATCACACACAATGTCTCATTGGAGTGTCCATATGCCAACAAAGGAGACCCCAATTTATAGATTGTAAGAGGGAGGAATGGACGGTCAAGATTGAAGATGAATCAAGGGTGGAGATTGAAGGAGAGGGAGCACATGGATTGTGAGGACATGGTGTGGAGACCAAGAGATTTTCCATAAAGGCATTTCTTGTCTCCACACTCCACAATGTACATTGGGAAGGCAGGAAGGAATTAAAAATTCTCAAATAATGAAGTGCATGAGAAAAGAAGATAGGAAAAGGAATTTAAAATTTCTTGGGAAGGCGAGAGGCATGGGAGAGTGTGAGATTTTGAATTCTTCGAAATGACCCAATTAGGTGCATTTAAGGTTGGAAGGCGAGGAGGGGACAAGTGGACTTAGCCATTTATGGTTATTGGTCGACTTGGTGGTTGATCATGGGGATTAGCCACTAGCAAATGTTTAAGGAGGTGATTAGGTAGGTTAATGAGAGATTAGGAGACAAGTGGGATTTGTAGGAGGATTTAACAAGAGGAGAGAGAATGAGTAGAGGGATTAAAAATTAAGAGATGATGTTAAGTGGGCTTCTAGAAGAATTAATTAGGCTAATGAAGAATTTGGGAAAGTGATTTGTAGGAATCACATGACCGAGTTAATTAATTGTCATTAATTAACTAAAAGGGGATTTATAAGAATTAATTAATTTAAGGACCTTAGAAGAATGGGGAATAATTAATTTATTGAATAAATCAATTAACTCGACTATAGTGATAGGATTAATTAAATTAAATTAATTCTAAGAGGAGTAAAGGTATCATAATTAAATCAATTAATTATGTAGAAAGGATAAAATGAATTAAATATTTAATTTAATTAATTTTGGACGTCTATAGATATATGTATGTACACACACACACACATACATACATACATACATACATATTGTTGGTTAATAGATTTGTCTTTCACACAATTTAATTCTTTAACTTCTGTATGCCCATAAACGAAAGACAAAACACACCAACAATTGGATAACTGCTTAAACAGTTAAGCTCTATATATGGGTACAACTCCCCAAGAATGATTTTCAATAAACTTAAACTTTACAACAATTTCTATGCACACTTTTTACCATAAAGCATTAAAGGGATTTAAGCATTCATTTGTCAACACAAAATGAATATTGCAAATATTTTTAAGCGCAATTTTTTTTTTAAAAAGCTCACAGAATTTCATTCCTTTAATCGCCAAGACAAGACATTTCAGAAGTTTTTCTTTTTGCACGTTCACATACACTGCATTAGAAAGATGACAAATTCTGCAATTGAATCAAATCTTCACAAAGATTCGCACTTCAATGCATAAATACACAGATTTAAAAGATGAAATATGTTGCAATTTCATTCACAGATCAAATTGTCTTTCCTTCAGAATGCATAGCACTACAAAAATATAAAGCTTATGTCCTATCTCAACCAAACAATTTCAGACCTTTTACAAGGCTTATAACAGAGTATATATAGCCACCAGGCTATGATAGTTCGTTACAATTAAAGCCAGAGTAAAATGCCTAACTTGTGCAGGGAACCTAACACTCCAAGCATGCAATTTTGTTTTCTTGTAAGTTTTGTGTGTTGTCTTTTATGATGTAATAATGGACCAACTATTTGGGACTCAGTGGATCCATGGTTGAGTTGTCCAGGCTTTGGGTTGTGTCAACTGTGTTCAAGATGCTATCAGCCTAAAAAGTTGAAATGCTAATGTAGATCACAAGAATGGTACTCTAGATCATTGTTATCATGTAATAGGGGTATAATTTATTGTGTTTAGGTCTTCTAGGATGCTTGAGGGCCTTTGGGAGCCTTGGAATGCATTAGAATGAAAAGTTGCATCTCAGGTGTCAAAAGATGTAAAAGTTGTTGAGCAACTTTTTGCAAAAGTTGCATTTTTTATAATTGGCATTGCAAAGTTGGTTGAACCAACTAAACCATCAGCATATAAGCCAAAATATACTTCATTGTACAGGTTGGAGAATTTGGAATGTAAGAACAAATTTTGTGTTTTCAAGAAATCTTGTTTTGTTCATCGTTTTGACAGTTTCCTTCATTTTTTATTGCTTTGGTACAGTCTAGTACGGACTTGACAGAAGGATCTTATTGCAGGGCATGAGAGTTTATTGAATTTAATTTCCAATAAGTTTGATTATCAAGACTAATTGTCTTTAGTTGCAAAGATATCATCCATTCTTTGTAACTAGGTGTAAAACCCTTGCAAGGTAGGGTTTAAGAGCAAAATGGCTCTAACCTAAGCATCCATTGATGACACCTATTGAAATCAAGTGGAATGATAGGTTAGGGTCTTTACATATGAGTAGAGTAGGTTTTGTTGTCTTGCAGGCCTTTGAGGAGGAGCTACAATGAAGCCCTAGGCTCACTGCTAGGAGTTGGTGAGTTAGGACATCAGAAGAAGTGTGTTTTAAGAGCACATATGGATTGGTGGAGTCACAAATGAGGCATGGTTGGAAAGCCCTATGAATTACCTTCAAGAATACTCAATTGATTTGTGCCAGTGATTTGACCGGTGCAGCTTTCCAAAGTCATCTTCCCAAGACACCCGGTAGGCCTAAAACCCTTAAAAATAGTGTAGTATTGGAAACCCCATGTGTATGGATAACCCAGATGCAATTTTACAATATTGTTTGTAATTATGAAACGGGTATCCAAAACTGTAATTTATTTGTGGCCTTGTTTGGGAAGTTTACAAACTAAGTCCTTAAAACCGCCAATGGAGGGCTAATTGTATTAGGCCTGTTTGTAACTGGTAGAGTCAAAGTGAGGTTGGAAAAGCTTGGCGATGGGACCAAAGGTGCTAAAACCCCTAAAATACTTCAAAGATACTACCTAAATTCATATTGAACCCATTGTAGGAGTTGGTGTGTTGTGATCCTTGCAGGAGTTGTTGGAGCCCTAGGAGTGGTGTGTAGAGATTGAGGTGGCAACCTCGATAGGAGGAGTTGATTGTCTAAGATCAATGGCTATACCTTGGAGGCAAGCCAAAATGGATCAGACCTTGGAGGTCTAGACAAAAAAACCCCAATCAAGTGCCATTGTATGGTCTTGAGGAGTTAGAGGGTTGAGTAAGCCAAGAAGCCAAGAAGGTGAATGGGAAAAGCTCCAAGATTCACTGCATTAGAGTGGTATCAGAGCCATTCTTTGAAATATTTGGTGTATGTCAGATTGTGAAGAATCAGAAGCAAGTTCAATGCCTCCAAAGGCAATGACTCCAGAAGCCATCCGATAGATGGTGGCAGAGATGATAGAAGGATTGAAGGATACGAAAGGAAGTAAAGGAACCAGAGATGTTAAGAAGGAGAAGGGGAAGGTTAAGACAGAATGGGGAGATGAGACAGATGAAGAAGTGGAAGATGGAGAGGAACAAACAATAGTAGCAATGCCTCAAGACCAAAAACTATTCTTGGATTTAGTCAAATCCATCCCGAAAGATAACTTGGATGGACTACCCACCTATGGAGGAAATCTCAGTGGAGAAGAGTTGCTAGATTGGATAAAGGCCCTAAATAATCATTTTAATTATAAGGAGGTAGTAGAGGAGAAAATAGTCAATGTGGCCAAGTCAAGATTGGGAGGGTCAACATTGGTTTGGTGGAACATGATGCATGAAGAAAGGGTACAAGAAGGTAAGAAGAAGATAACTTCATGGGAGCGTACAAAGATAAGGCTTAAGACTCAATTCCTACCAGGGGATTATGAAGTTCAAATCCACAAGAGATTGCAAAATCTGAAACAAAGGGAACTAGATGTCAATGCATACACGAAGGAATTCCATAAACTCAGTTTGAGGGCTAGGAAGCATGAGAATGAAGTGGAAAAATTGGCCAGGTACATGAATGACCTTAGAAAAAACATACAAGATGAGATTAGTATCCTCACAACAGACACTATTCATAAGTGTTTTCAGTTGGCCTTAAGGGTAGAGGAAAAGATCAAGAGGAGAAGTGAACAAAATCAGAAACATAGAGGTGGTAAGAATTTTAGAGGTAGAGGAACCTTTGGTAGAGGGCAACATACATCAAGAAATGAAGAGAAAAAAAGCCAAGAAGGTAGTGGGGACTCACAAAGAGGAACATTTAGAGGATCCTTTAGAGGAAGAAGCAATTTTAGGGGTAGGTTTGGAAGCTCAAGAAGAGGAAATATAGTCTTCACCAGTAGGTGCTATCACTACAATCAAGTTAGACATACCATGAGTAGGTGCCCGGGAAAAGCCTCAAGTTCAACAAGCTCATACATGGGTGAAAGAAGGACTCAATTGGTGCAAGAGGAGGACACTCAAAGTGAGACCTCTCCAATCAGCAAGGCAGGGCCAGTGACAGATGGGGAAAACTTAATGATGAGAAGAACAATGCTCAAGATACCCCAAGCTCAAGAGCCACCACAAAGGAAAAGTTTGTTTAAGACCACTTGTAAGTCACATGGGAAAATTTGTAAGGTGATTGTGGATTCAGGTTCCACTAAGAACATAGTCTCAGTTGAAATGGTGGATAAACTCACACTGAAAAAGATTGCCTCACCTCACTCCTTACAAGGTATCATGGCTCAATCGCGGTCAACATGTCTCAATTGATGAACAAGCATGGGTGGACTTTGAAATTGGTGAGTATAAAGACAAACTACTATGTGACATATTTCCTATGGATGCTTGTCATTTGCTATTGGGTCGTTGATAGGGAGATTACTAGGTAAGTGCTCAAAAGGCCAATTTTGGTCAAGAAGTTACAAAAGGAAACAAAAGTATTGTTTATGTCTTCTCCTTATGTTGGCCAATATCAAGATTAGTTGCAATAGTTAGGTCTCTCTACGAGTCTTCACCAACAAACTCCCTTTTTGGTGATAGCTCACACCCATACTCAAGCTTACTCCAACTACTCACCTCTCCCATCTACACTTTCCTCAATCCCTGATTCTCTTGACATTCAACTTATTGTTTTTAGTGTGCATAGGGAAATTCCAACATGGACATGTAGGGGCATAAAGGTTTTATTCAATTTTGATTACCAACTTAGTTTAAGGCTCTTAGCCTTTGGCTTACTCAATACACCAACCGAAAGTCAAAAACTCCAACTGACGCTATGCACTATCCAAGGTTCTATATGATACTTATCTCACTATTTTGGATTGATCTTCTAAGGTTTCATAAGCCCCAAAACTCCTCCTTATAATCAAGTTTATGTATTTTGACAAAAACAGTCAAATGTGTGTTATGCAGTCCAAAAGGGCTACTAGCCCGTGGAGGCCTAATTGGCACTGTTTTTCTTATCCTGCTCTACAATGGGTATTTCCTCCCTCAAAATTGATTTGGATGGTGTCTTAGGGGTACATGCTCATATATTTTTATGTTTTGGACCATTGTTAATGCAGATTGAGGACTATCCACTATTTGTGGCACTTTTGTAGGGTTTGGTAGGGTTTAGACCCAAACACATTGGGAAGTCATTGCATCTCCACTAATCAAGCCTCCAAACTGACTTAGAACTTCTTCCACACCAAAATTAAGCCTTCCTCTACTTCTTCCTTGCAAACATAATGCCAAAAACTTGGCAAACAACTGAGAAAAGGAAAGAAATGCCACTGTGACCGTAAAAAACTGCCCTTTTAATAGTCAACTGCTGCTACACCTTTGGGCCTACATCACAAGGTGTTTGAACTACAAATATACCTCAATGAGGTTTGCAAAACACTAACCAATCTTCCTATTACATTTCCTTCCTAGTTACAAGGCTTGGATGATGCTTTTGAAGCATTCCATGAGCATTTGACAAATACACTTCACAAAAACAGTGAACCCACTGTTTTGTTTACAAAGTGAGAATGTTTAATAGGAACAAGCTACTCTAAAAAACCAAGGTGATCTTCAACACCCTTGGCCATATGTCCAGACCTCTGCCTCATACATTTGTTCACTCCAAATTACTTTTGGGTGCAAATCTTGAGTTTTTGAACATGCTACTAGCCGAGTAATCAATACTTGCCTAGTATTCACTCAAGTCCTTCCAAACACAATTTTGGCACCGTAAGAAGCATATGTACACTATATACATGAGTAAAAACTTGACTAAATCCATTTTGTGGGATTCCAAACTTGGATAAGTCAAGTGGTGATATTTTGGAACTTCAAACCCTTGATAGGGCAGTGAGCACGCAGAAGTAAAATAATTTTGTACCAACAAATTGCCAAAGGAAACCAGTACTACAATCACTTGGAGAGAATTGTACAACTACTATGCACACTTTCAAAAGGTACAGTATGGACTAGTAAAGCTACAGTACGGAGTATTACTCCAAAGAGGTAAAAAACAGTGAATAAGGCCAAAATTTCATGATTTTTATTAGGAATCTCTTGCTCATACAATCACCAACCTTCTTCAAGGAAAAGAGAGGTATTTTTATAATCCAATAATTTAGTTATCAAGCCCAGTATGGAAAAGAGGCTTCCACAACTTCATTTTGCAAGAAAAGTAAAAAAATGACAACTTTTACAAGCCCAAATGACAACATTTCTTGCTCCAAAAGACATTTTTGACAATCTAACCTTATCAAATTGTTTAGACACCTTATATATGCTTAAAAACACTTGTCAAACATGTTTCAATGCCTTGGAAAGCATTAGAAGACCTTTTTGGCAATTTTACACATTTTTGCCAAAAATTGTCAACTCAAAGCCTGAAAGGCAAAACTTGACCTCTTGAGCCCAAAATGAGATCAAGACCACTAAACAAGACACACAAAAACCTAAAACAACATTATAAACTTGACACAAGACATTACAAACATGAAAGCATTAAATACTAAAAAAGGGGAGTTTTGCTCAACTAGGTGCTCTTGCACCATACTCCCCCCAAAACAAAGAAGTCGTGTGACTCCTTGAGGCAACAAAGAAGAAAGGATGCCAAACTTCTGAAAGTCAGTTTTAGGTATCCATGTGGCCTCTAAGATAGGCTTATCCTTCCATTTGATTAAATGCTTCATATAGGTGTGATTCCTTGTCTTTTTGAGAATTCTAGAGTCTAGAACTTGTTCTGCTTGGGGAATAGAAAGAGAAGGAAGAGATAGATCAGAAAGGGATTGTGAAACATCTAAAACTCTTTGAATCTCCTTAGGTGGCTGCCCCTTGAAAGCAATCAAATCTGCAACATTAAAAATGGGAGACAAAGAAACATTAGTAGGCAAATCAACTTTGTAAGCATTAGACCCATACTTAGCCAATATTTTGCAAGGGCCTATTCTCCTCATCTGAAGTTTGCTTGGAACTCCCTTTTGTATCCTTTCCTTGTTCAAATGAACCATCACATAATCTCCTATGGAAAACTGAACATCTCTCTTTGCAACATCCACTCTTGCCTTGGCTTTTTGAGAAGTTTCTTGAAGAGCTTTTCTCACTTGCTCATGAACCTCCTTCATGGATTGAGCCATGTCATCTACTGTTCCACTCTTAGGCTGAAAGTTAGTGATATCTCTCAACTCCATTATACCCCTTGGATGCATACCATAAACAACTTCAAAAGTACTTTTACTTGTAGACCAGTTAACACTATCATTGTAGGCATATTCTGCTTGATGAATGAGCTGATCCCAACTCTGCCCATATTCCTTTGTCAAGCACCTAAGCATGTTTCCAAGAGACCTGTTCACAACTTCGGTTTGGCCATCAGTTTGTGGATGATAAGCTGAACCAAAAGAGAGATTAGTACCCAATCTCTTCCACAATGTTTTCCATAAATGACCAAGAAACTTAACATCCCTATCTGAAACAATGCTAGTAGGCAAACCATGTATTCTAACAACTTCTTTGAAAAATAAGTAAGCAATATGACTTGCATCATGTGTTGTCTTGCAAGGAATAAAATGATCCATTTTGCTAAATCTATTAACTACTACAAAGATGCTATCAAATCCTACTTGAGTTCTAGGTAATCCTACCACAAAATCCATACTAATGCAATCCCAAGGCCTATGTGGAATGGGAAGAGGCTGATATAAACTAGCATTGGAGGAATTACCTTTTGCCCTCTGACATACCAAACACTGCTCAACATACCTCCGGATGTCTTTCTACATCTTAGGCCAATAATAGAACCTTTGAACCAGCTCTAAGGTCTTGTTTAGACCAAAATGTCCACTTAAGCACCCATTGTGCTTCTCCTGAATGAGGTTCTCCCTCATAGAACCTTTTGGAACACACAACTGTCCACCCCTGAATAACAAACCATCCTGCAAAGTGAAATCAGCATATGCACCATCGAAATTATTCTCAAAATCTTGACAAACTTTATAAGCTTCAACAAAATCATCATCAGTAGGATACATATCCTTAAAACTATCAATACCAATGCTCTAAACTTGAATCTCATGAATAGTTAACAACCTTCTACTCAAAGCATCTGCTACTTTATTCAACTGACCCTTTTTATGCTTAAGAGTAAAAGTGTAAGCTTGCAAGTATTCTACCCATTTAACATGCCTATGATTCAGTTTATCCTGTGAGTTCAAGAAACTTAGTGCCTGATTATCTGTGTATACAACAAACTCTTTAGAAAGAAGATAGTGTCTCCATTTCCTAAGTGCCTGTAGTAATGCATAAAGTTCTAAATCATAGGAAGAGTACTTTTTCTTGGCATCATTCAACTTCTCACTAAAGAATGCAACTGGTCTATTTTCTTGACTTAAAACAACTCCTACAACAATATTACTAGCATCACATTCAATAGTAAAAAGCTTATCAAAACTAGGTAAAATGAGCACTAGTTGAGTAGCTACTTTAGTTTTCAATAATTCAAACCCCTTATTGGCTGCATCTGTCCACTGAAATTTTACCTTTACACCCCCTTTGATGGTGTCTAACATTGGAGCACAAATCTCATTGAATCCCCTGATGAACTTTCTATAAAATTGTGCCAAACCATGGAAGCTTCTAACATCATTGGATGTCTTAGGAGTTGGCCAACTGGTTATTGCTAAAACTTTAGATTGATCCATTTTCAGATTGCCTCCTGATACAACAAAACCAAGATCGACCAATTCTTGCTTCAAGAAATCACATTTTTCTAGATTAATGGTTAGCTGTTCATCAGATAACTGTCTCAAAACAATAGCTAAATGCTTCAGATGCTCTTCCTTAGTTTTACTGAAAATAAGAATATCATCTAAATACACGATAAAACATTTGCCAATGAAATCATGTAAAACTTCATTCATGAGTCTCATGAATGTGCTAGGAGCATTAGAGATTCCAAATGGCATGACAAGCCACTCATAGAGACCCACATTCATTTTGAAAGTTGTCTTCCATTCATCACCCTCTTTGATTCTTATTTGATGGTAACCACTCTTCAAGTCAATCTTATTGAAATACTGTGCACCCCCCAAACAATCCATCAAATCCTCTATCCTGGGTATGGGAAATCTGTATCTGATGGTGATCTTGTTTATGGCTCTAGAATATGTACAAAGTCTCCACGTTCCACCCTTCTTAGGTGCCAACACTATAGGTACTGCACAAGGACTAATGCTTTTCCTAATCAGCCCTTGGTCTAAGAGTTCTTGTATTTGTCTTGCTACCTCTTCATTTTGTTCAGGGGTCATCTTATAGGCTGCCTTATTTGGTAAAGAGGCTCCAGGTATGAAATCAATTTGATGGCTAATGGCTCTAGGAGGTGGTAAAGCTACAGGTGTACCATCACTGATTATTGCTTTGAAGTTATCAAGGATTTTCTGCACCTCATATGGTATCTCAACTTTCTTTTCTACCTTTTCTTCCTTGGGTTTCACTATGAGTGCAAATCCCTCTCCTTCACCTTCTTCTAGTGCTTTTATGAATTCTTTCTCATTCACTAACAAGATGTTAGGAACTTTATTGCTTCTCTCTCCTTCTTCATTGAGGGATTGAATCTGATAGGTTACTCCATCTTTCTGAAATGAGTAGGAGTTTCTTTCCCCATCATGGTGTGCTTTCCGGTCAAACTGCCATGGTCTACCCAATAGTAGGTGGCAAGCATCCATAGGAAGGATGTCACATAAGATTCTATCTATCTATCCACCTATGTGGAAATCTACCCAGGCTTGCTCATTTACTAACACATGTTGTCCCTTATTTAACCATGTGACTTTGTATGACTCCTTGTGTTATATCCTAGGTAGTTTCAATTTACTCACTGTTTCCTCTGATATGATGTTATCTGTGGACCTTGAGTCTATGATAACCTTACACACCTTTCCCATGATTTTACACTTAATCCCGAACAATGCTCTTCTTTGTGAGACCTCTGTATTGTGTGGCTTCTTCGTTAACACTCTCTTGATCATTAAACTCTCACCATCTTCTGAAGCTAGGTGGTTCAATGTTGAAGTTCTGGTATTACCTCCATCTTCTTGAACATAGTTTACCCTCTTTTCACCACCATAGGATGAACTAGGCTTCTCTGGGAATCTATAGGCAGGGTGGCCCAACTTTTGACAGTTATAGCACTTCATGGTTGAGAAGTAGGACCCTCTCCTTGGTCCATTAGATCTACCCCTACTCGGGTTTCTTGATCCCCTACCCCTATAGTTGGGTTTTCTCTAAGAATCCCAACTTTGCTCTAGAAGTTTAGACTCTCCCTGGGATCGTTGATCTATGCTCCTTCCCCCAAAACTGCCTCTATGGCCTCTACCGTCTCTTCCCCTGCCTCTGCCTTTGTTGTTTTGTTCTTGCTTTCTCCTACCTTTCTCTTCCACCTTAAGTGCTAGTTGATAACACTTGTGTACTGTTTGTGGGCATAACAAACTCATCTCTTCTTGAATGTTCCATCTTAACCCATTCAAGTACCTTGCCACTTTTATACTCTCATCCTCTACTACTCTGGATCTCATGCATAGTTTTTGAAACTCCTCAGTGTAGCTACTGACATCTAGGTCTTTTTGTCTCAAATTTTGTCTTTTCCTGTGAAGTTGTACTTCATTATCTTCAGGAAGGTAGGTTTCTTTTATTTTGGCTACCATTGCAGGTGGCTATTGGTTGCTTACCTTCTTTCACCCTTTCCTCTTGGATGAACTTCCACCACGTTAAGGCTACCCCTCTCAACCTTGATTTTGCTACCTTAACCTTTTGTGCTTTAGTTACTCCATCACATTCAAAATGGTTTTCTAGACCTTCAATCCAGTCTATAAGAGCATCTGGATCCATCTTCCCACTGAAAAGAGCCAGTCTCTATAAGGTTTTACCACTCATAGCTCTCAAGGCTTTCAAGAATGGTTCTTGCTCAATAACAGGGTCAGGCATGGGGACCTCATCCTCTATTGCCATCATTTTACCCTGATCTCCAACCTTATCATGAACTTCTTCAGTTTTGACTTCTACTTCAGCTAGTTTCATTGCTAGTTGATCTAATCTTTCTCTGAGTGCCCTATTTTCCTCTTCTTGGTCTTCAACCTTCTTGGCTAACTCAACATTAGTCACCATGTTTTCCTAATGTTCCTTTCCTCCTGAATCTTTTGTTGGCTCTGATACCACTATGATAGGGAGATTGCTAGGTAAGTGCTCAAAAGGCCAATTTTGGTCAAGAAGTTACAAAAGGAAACAAAAGTATTGTTTATGTCTGCTCCTTATGTTGGCCAATATCAAGATTAGTTGCAATATTTAGGTCTCTCTACGAGTCTTCACCAACAACCTCCCTTTTTGGTGATAGCTCACACCCATACTCAAGCTTACTCCAACTACTCACCTCTCCCATCTACACTTTCCTCAATCCCTGATTCTCTTGACATTCAACTTATTGTTTTTAGTGTGCATAGGGAAATTCCAACATGGACATGTAGGGGCAGCAAGGTTTTATTCAATTTTGACTACCAACTTAGTTTAAGGCTCTTAGCCTTTGGCTTACTCAATACACCAACCAAAAGTCAAAAACTCCAACTGAGGCTATGCACTGTCCAAGGTTCCATATGATACTTACCTCACTATTTTGGATTGATCTCCTAAGGTTTCATAAGCCCCAAAACTCCTCCTTATAATCAAGTTTATGTATTTTGACAAAAACAGTCAAATGTGTGTTATGCAGTCCAAAAGGGCTACTAGCCCGTGGAGGCCTAATTGGCATTGTTTTGTTTATCCTGCTCTATGATAGGTATTTCCTCCCTCAAAATTGATTTGGATGGTGTCTTAGGGGTATATGCTCATAGATTGTTATGTTTTGGACCACTGTTAATGCAGATTGAGGACTGTCCACTATTTGTGGCACTTTTGTAGGGTTTGGTAGGGTTTAGACCCAAACACATTGGGAAGTCATTGCATCTCCACTAATCAAGCCTCCAAACTGACTTAGAACTTCTGCCACACCAAAATGAATCCTTCCCCTACTTCTTCCCTGCAAACATAATGCCAAACACTTGGCAAACAACTGAGAAAAGGAAAGAAATGCCACTGTGACTGTCAAAAACTACCCTTTTAACAGTCAACTGTTGCTACACCTTTGGGCCTACATCACAAGGCATTTGAACTGCAAATATACCTCAATGAGGTCACACTAACCAATCTTCCTATTACATTTCCTTAGTTACAAGGCTTGGATGATGCTTTTGAAGCATTCCATGAGCATTTGACAAATACACTTCACAAAAACAGTGAACCCACTATTTTGTTTACAAAGTGAGAATGTTTAATAGGAACAAGCTACTCTAAAAAACCAAGGTGATCTTTAACACCCTTGGCCATATGTCCAGATCTCTACCTCATACATTTGTTCACTCCAAATTACTTTTGGGTGCAAATCTTGAGTTTTTGAACATGCTACTAGTTGAGTAATCAATACTTGCCTAGTATTCACTCAAGTCCTTCTTCCAAACACAATTTTGGCGCAACAAGAAGCATATGTACACTATATACATGAGTAACAACTTGACTAAATCCATTTTGTGGGATCCTAGACCTGGATCAGTCAAGTGGTGACATTTTGGAACTTCAAACCCTTGATAGGGCAGTGAGCACACAGAAGTATAATAATTTTGTACAAAAAAATTGCCAAAGGAAACCAGTACTACAAGTACTTGGAGAGAATTTTACAACTACTATGCACACTTTCCAAAGGTACAGTATGGAATAGCAAAGCTACAGTACAGACTTTTACTCCAAAGAGGTAAAAAATAGTAAATAAGGCCAAAATTTCATGATTTTTATTAGGAATCTCTTGCTCATACAATCACCAACCTTCTTAAAGGAAAAGAGAGGTATTTTTATAGTCCAACAAGTTAATTATCAAGCCCAATATGGACATGAGGCTTCCACAACTTCATTTTGCAAGAAAAGTAAAAAATTGACAACTTTTACAAGCCCAAATGACAACATTTCTTGCTCCAAAAGACATTTTTGACAATATAACCTTATCAACTTGTCTAGACACCTTAGACATGCTTAAAAACACTTATAAAACATGTTTCAATGCCTTGGAAAGCATTAGAAGACCTTTTTGGCAATTTTCACATTTTTGCCAAAAATTATCAACTTAAAGCCTGAAAGGCAAAACTTGACCTCTTGAGCCCAAAATGAGATCAAGACCACTAAACAAGACACACAATAACCTAAAACAACATTATAAACTTGACACAAGACATTAAAAACATGAAAGCATTAAATACTCAAAAGGGGAGTTTTGCTCAACTAGGTGCTCCTGCACCAGTCGTCCATGGCAATATGACGTGAAAGCCAGTCATGATGGAGAAAAGAACAACTATCTCATCACTAAGAATGGAAAGAAGTATCAGATGGATCCATTACCTGATCCAAAAGAAGAAAAAAAAATAGGATCAAGTGTGATGCTGATCAAAGGTAAAGAGTTTCTCAAAGTATTGAAGCAAGAAGGTCATCAAGGCCATGCTATAGTGTTGAAGCCCAAAGATGAAGCTAAGAGAGATCCAATGAGTGAAGTTCCTCAAGAAGTGAAAGGTTTACTAAAATAATATGAAAAAGTTGTAGGAGATGATATGCCTGATTATTTGCCTCCAATGAGAGATGTGAATCATCAAATAGACTTGATACCAGGGGCAAATCTGCCTAACAAAGCGGCTTATAAAATGACACCTAGTCAAAATGAAGAGATCGCCAAACAAGTACAAGAACTATTGGACAAGGGGTTAATTAAAAAGAGCTTGAGTCCATGTGCTATTCCTACTGTATTAATGCCTAAAAAAGGAGGAAAATGGAGGATGTGCACTGAATCAAGAGCAATAAACAAGAATACTATAAGGTACTGGTTTCCCATGCCAAGAATTGAGGACCTATTGGACAATCTAGGAGGTGAAAGCTACTTCACAAAGGTGGACTTGAAATCTAGTTATCATCAGATAAGAATCAGACTTGGTGATGAATGGAAGACAACCTTTAGAACCAATGCAGGCCTATATGACTAGTTGGTGATGCCATTTGGCCTCACCAATGCACCTAGTACCTTCCAAAGGCTCATGAATGAAGTCTTAGTTGAGTTTATTGGTAGATTTCTTATTGTGTATCTTGATGATATTTTGATCTTTAGCAGGCCCAAGGAAGAACACCTTAAGCATGTGGAGATGGTCTTGAAGAAGTTGAAGGAGGCTCAACTCAAGATCAACCTTGAAAAATGTTTTTTTTTTTAAACAAAGCTAGTTTACCTTGGTTTTGTTATTTCTCAAGGATGTTTAAAGATGGATCCAAGTAAGGTAGAAGCAATACTAAATTGGCCTACACCTAGGGGCATAAGTGATGTTAGAAGTTTTCATGGAATGACATTTTTTTATAGGAAGTTTGTGAGAAACTTTAGCCATGTTTGTGCTCCTATACTCAACACCATTAAAGGAAGGATTAAGTGTCACTTTAAGTGGACAGAGGAAGCCAATAAGGGGTTTGAAATGTTGAAAGCTAAGATAGCAGAGTTGTCAACCCTTAGATTTCCTGATTTCAATCAGTTGTTTATAGTAGAATGTGATGCTAGCCAAAGGGCAATAGGAGTAGTTTTAAGCCAAGAGGGTCATCCTATAGCCTTCTTCTTAGAGAATTTAAATGAAGCTAAGAAAAGGTACTCCACATATGACCTGGAGTTGTATGAAATGGTACAAGCATTGAAGAAGTGGCATCATTACTTGCTGCCCAAAGAGTTTCTAGTTTTCACTAAATCAAATTTCTCAATAACAAAGTCTTTTTTAGTGACGGTCTCAGCATCTTTATCCGTTGGAGGTCGAGCTACCTCTGCAACCCAATGCCATGTTTGATCATCTACATATATCATTGCTTCAGTTTTGAGTTTCTTAGACTTTGATGTTCTCCCCAAACATTTACTAACCATATATTCCATTGGAATAGAGATTGGAATTACATTTCATTTCTTGCTAAGTGAATTGCTTAACCATTTGGGGACATTAGATGTTTCCTTGGGTTTAGGTGCTTGCTGGCTAGTGATAACAATAACCATAGCATTTATAGAGTCCCCTACTTCTTGAATCTCCTTTCCCCTGTTAGTAGCATCAACAGTGAGCTTGTTCGGTACTTGGGCATCCATCGTCCCTAGAATTTCTTCTTCAGAGTCCAAATATACCACAAGTGGATTTGTGGGAAGTTTCTGACTGTTCTTCTTGCTACGAGAGCGTGTGACGCGAACAGGGGAAGAACTTAGAGAAGATTCTCCTAAGTTTGCAGTTTTAATTTTCTCAGTCCTCTGTTTTTCATTACCTACAACATCAATAGCAATGTTAGAAGAGGAAAAAGATACTTGTGAAGGTGCACGAGTTCGACCAACTTTCCTACTCCTTGATGCAGAAATGGACTGTTGTCCAAAACGACGGTCCTTTAGCCATCTTTCAGTCCGTCTAATAACATTGAAGGTTTTAGCTTGAATGTTGTCATCTCCTTTTCTATCCCAATCAACTTCTGGAATAGGTTTCCCTTGTATCTTCTCATTGAACTCAAGATCAACAACTTCTTCGCCCTCATCCTCTTGTACATCAGAGACATTCATAGATAGACCCATTGCCACAATCTGTTGAACTATGAACCTAAACCACAATCTCTTTCTGACTTCAAACTCATCATTATAGTTCTCCCAGTAATCTTCCAGCTAAGGTTCATGATAAAAATCAATACCAACATTCAAGATTTCCATGGCATACCTTCGGCTATCAAATTTGCGTCTAGCAACATATGACTGCAAATTGAACTTCTTGAATTCAAGTTCAATATTTAAAGCATCTGAAATAGATTTACAGCTATAATAACCCAACTCTACTGGAAAAACAACTCCAAACTTCCCTTCATTTCTTTTATCAATGTAGGCGAGTTGTTGGCTGACCTCTATCAAAATATAACTATCCAGAGCATACCTGGGTAACCTGAAAGGTTCACCCTGAAAGCTGCCAACTCTAACATAAGTGAACTGAGCAAACTGAATGAAGAAACTACCATAGATACCTATAAATTCCATCACTTCTACTGATAATATTTTGTTTATGTTACCTTGCAACTCATGAACCAGTCTACCTGCAAAAATATCATTCCACCTCATGAAGTTTTCAGTATATTTCTGCTGCTGTAGGTGAGGGTAGTATTCGTAAACCCTTGTCCCATCAACCCAAGGTTCATGGTATAAACCATTCCAATCTCGAGTGCAGACAAGCATATAAAATAGGTACGAGGACATATAAAAACCGCACATCCCTGCAAATTTGTTTAAGCCCTCATGTAATCTCTCCGCAATAACTTGCCCCCAATCTAGATAAGTGCTTCCATTCAACATAACTTGAATGTAGAAATACATCCAGTCTTCCCAATAGAAGGCATGAGCATTTCCCTTCAATCTGTTCAACAAAATAACAATATCCCACACTTCTGTTATAAAATGTTCTTTGGTGAGTGGCCTCGGTAACCAAGAACCTCCTTTTTGGATTTTCAACAACTAGTTTCTAGCAATTATGCTTCTATAGGTACTCTTCTTCTCGGAGAAGAAAGAGTATGAGGTACCAATGGTCTAGTCTTCGTACAACTTCTTATGGGGGATTCCCATGGTTGCCATTAAATTCTCCCTATTAATTTTTAACAACACCTCTCCATTGATAGCCATAATACACTTTTGTTCTGCATCATACTGGTTCATGCATTCTAAAACCAACTTCGAGCATGGTGTCGCAACATGAAATGCAACGACTTCAATCAAACCACTTTTTACGATTTTCTCCATCATGGAATTCTAAGTTGGATTCTTAGTTCTTTCTAGGAAGTCAATGAGGTCTGCTTGCACCAGTGAAGTGTCACCCATCTTTGGTAGTGACCTAATCAAACAGGAAGTACGATGCAATTTCAGCAGAGTTGGCCTCATGATGGCCCCTCTCATACTTATCAAACAACTTCAGGGATAAAAGGAATTCCACCTTTACAACAAATGAAACAAACAACAACTAGCTTCTGAACAAGAAAATACAACAGGAGAATAAATAATTGAAACTAACCTGATCCTGACAGCAAATTCCCGAAACCTTCTGAGTGTAGATACAATACCTCCGACCTCCTTCACTTTCACAACTACTGAGAAAATACTTGAGAGATTGCTAGTTTTTACAACAAAAATGAATAAAATCTCACTCAAATCCTCGCTAGCTGCATTAATTAAGTAAATTTGTGCGAATTGACACCTGATTTGATGGATATCCGACATGCATTTAATTTTGACTCACTCCATTACATGTCACACGAATTACCATGATTACTTGCCATAATCAGAAACTGAAATTCCGAACTTCCCAGAATATTCCCTTTCCCACTGTCATTTTCCCTCCATGATATGTGCACCGCTTCTGAATGAGGCCTCGGATTATGAATTTAGAACATTGAACCTTGAACCAAGAACCAAAAGGTTATAGAGTTCAAGTTCAACTCTGAGAAGAAACATAGAACACAACACAAAACAATCTTCACGGCATAAAAAAAACAAAAGACAACGAACGAGCAAAAATAAGACAGACGCACAACTAACTTTGAACCTTGAACCTTGAACCAAAAGGTTCAAAGGTTCAAGTTCAAAATGAACTTTCAACAATAGTGCTCGCATTTTACCATGAAACAAAGCCACAAAGACAACTAACTTTAAAGTGGACATTGAACTTGAACTTTGAACTAAGACAAGGTTCAATCACTTAAATTCAAAGGAAGGAAACACACAACCGAAAAGGAAAATAATAATTAAAGGATGACTTTTTAAATGAAACACACACACACGTGTGTGTGTGTGTGTGTGCATACATACATCCATAGATACATACATACATATATATATATATATATATATATATATACATATATATGTATATATATATATATATGTATATATATATATATGTATATATATATATATATATGTATATATATATATATGTATATATATATATATATATATGTATATATATATATATATATATATATATACATACATACATACATATGTATATATATATACATACATATATATACATATGTATGTATATATATGTATGTATGTGTGTGTGTGTGTACATACATATGTACACACACACATACATGCACATACACATGTATATATATACATGCACATACCCCTTAATTCTGCTTTGTCATTTTATGTATTCATGATTCACTTGGTCTCTGTCCTTTGTGCCTCTGCATTCTTCTGCTTTGTTGCTTTCTTATATTTTTCTCTACGTTCTTTGTTCTACAACTATTGTGTTATGTTGCTTTATGTATATGTGCATATATATACATATATACATGTGTATATACGTATATATGTACATACATACATACTTGTGTATGTGTGTATATATATACGTGTATGTGCATGTATGTGTGTGTGTACATATATATATACACACATACACAAGTATGTATGTATGTACATATATACGTATATACACATGTACATATGTATATATATGCACATATACATAAAGCAACATAACACAATAGTTGTAGAACAAAGAACATAGAGAAAAATATAAGAAAGCAACAAAGCAGAAGAATGCAGAGGCACAATATGTACACACACACATACATGCACATACACATGTATATATATACACACATACACAAGTATGTATGTATGTACATATATACGTATATACACATGTACATATGTATATATATGCACATATACATAAAGCAACATAACACAATAGTTGTAGAACAAAGAACATAGAGAAAAATATAAGAAAGCAACAAAGCAGAAGAATGCAGAGGCACAAAGGACAGAGAGACCAAGTGAATCATGAATACATAAAATGACAAAGCAGAATTAAGGGGTAACTGTGATTCATTCTTTTGTATCTTCTGATAATTCAAGGTTGTAACCTTGTTAGTTTATTTAGCGTCAGTGCTCTATTTGAATGTAATAAGGGATTGGGGATTGATGTCCTAAATCCAATTGGTTGTAAAGGGGATTAGTGTTCTCTTTGGGTTGGTTTCCTAAATTAGATTTTGTTGTAGAGGGGATTGGTGACTCCTAAAGGTTGGTTCCTTTAACTTCAATTGCAATCATTTTATTCATTTGTGAGGCGGAATTTGGACAATAGCTCCAAGCAACATTTTCTGATTGTGTTTTTTCCCATCTTGGGTTTTCATGTATATTTTGGTGTCATCTATGTTGTGTGTTTATTTTGATCATTTGCTTGTTTTATATTTTTGAGATCAGTTACTTTGTGAATGATTGAAAGTGATAAATAATAAGAATTTTTGTGATAGACTAATTCACCCACCCTCTTAGTGTAACTATTGTGTTCAACAATCCTAGCTTGTAAAGATTTCAATTTCTTTGTTGGGCAGAAGATTATAATTGCTAGTCAATGTATTGATTCCAATCTAGTAGGTAGTAAGTTCAATGCAGACCCCTTGCCACATTCTGCTATTAAGGAATCACTCTCCTAGATTCATAACCCTTCACCGAAGAAGGAAGCCTTCTCATATGGGAAACATCGCAAACCTCAAAAGAAGAATGCCAAACAAATTGTCATGGACAAGATTAGGGTGAGAATTATAGGGAATGATGTTGACTTAGTGTAGACAACTTAGAGGATATGATTCCAATCTTTGAGACTCTCAATCTCCCTCTGAAGAACATTGTTGACCTTCCCCGCAACGAGGGATCCCTAGTGAAGTTTATTGTTCAAGAATTTGAAAGAGGGGGAAGGGGGGGGGGGGGGGTGAATGATAAGGAAATTCAAGGGAGTTGTAGGATGGTGACCACTCCTCTTATGTTTGATGTGAAACTCTCTAATAGTTTCATTTCTTTGGTTGACTAAGGGAAGATTGAGACTCTGCCTATTGTTATCTCTAATAAAGTAGCCCTAAATGACAACTCAACCCAAGGGGTAAGTCAGCCTACACCTCCTCTGAAGGCCCTAGATGATTACCCACTTCTATCCCAATTTTGGAACAACACCTTAATGAGGTGTGCAATGATTGCATCGATGAGAATAGATCCTTAGTTGTGAAAGACATTGTGCCCTATATTAGAGACTGTGACATTATTTGCTCAATCCTAAATAGTGTTAATGGTTTGGATGTTATAGCTAACCCTAGGGAGAACCCCAATTCTGAGACCATTTAGAGGAAGAAATCTATGAGTTATAGCTCCTCTCCTATCCCCAAGAAAGCCTCAGATGAGAATCTTGTTCCTGCTAATTATGGTCATATTAGTGCGATGAAATCAAAGAAGAGAGGGAGGCCAAATGCCTCTACCTCCCCCATACACAAAAAGAGAGAATATAAAAATAGTTTTCCTAAATGTTTTGGAAGCTATAGGAAGCCACTCAATGCCCCTAGATAAGTTGAGCCATGAACTTCAATTGTACCTCGTGGAATGTGAGGGGATTGGAGTCTCCAAATAGGAAATATGTTGTCAAAAGGTTTATTAATAAAATTAAGAATAAAGATGCAATCCTTATGCAATAGGTGAAAGCTACACAATTCACTCTTCATGTTAACCTTGATTGCATTTGGAAATAATTTACAAAACTTACAACACAACATGGGAAGTGAGTGGGGAAGCTTCTGTCTTAATCTCCAATAAGTGGGCTCATCGTATCACAAAACATGGCTCCTCACCCTATGATAGGGTAGTGTGGATCATTGTTGAGATAGACAATATTAAATTTGGACTATTCTCTCTATCTGCGCCTAATGATTATAGGGATATGATTGATTTATAGAAATGGGTCTATAACCTCCTTGTTGTCCCTTGGATCATTTGAGGGGATTTCGATATGGTGGAAAGACAAGATGACAAAGTAGGAGGATCAACATTTGAAGAAAAAAAGAAATGAGAGGTATTTCTAGACTAGAATGAAAAATAAACTTGGCCTAGTAGACCCTCTAGAAGGCAAAAGGAAAGAACACCAGTCTATTTAGTTCACGTGGTGCAACTATCGGCAATGGAGGAAAAGGATTTATTGCAGGCTAGAAAGACTATATGTTAATAAAGATCAATTTAGTTTCAATAAGGATAGCAAGGGAAATAACATCAAAATGTTTCCCTATACTCTATCTAATCATCATATCATCTTTATTGACATAGCTCTTCATAATGATAATGAAACTAGAGCAACTTTTTATTCAATATCATCTTACTAAATGATGAGGATTGTAACTGTGTCATTTACAAAGACTATATAACCCCTTTGCCATTGCTAAATGGGATCCACATGTCAGAAGTTGGAGGATGTTGCTTTAGGCAATAGGAAAGAAAAAGGCAATATATAATAGCAGGATAGAAGACAGGCTACATAATGAACTCCTCCATTTAGAAGCTCTATTGCAGAATGATCCATCTAATAAGTCCTTTAATGATAACTTGACTATGATCAAGGATTCCTTGAGAAAACTGCTAAATAAAAGAATTTGAGGATTAAGAATCATAACAAAACTAATTTGGATTAAGAACGAAGACAAAGGGTCAATTTTTTTTTCAAATATCTCAAGCACAAAGAATTTGAAGAGAAATTTGATAAAGTTTGGGAAGATGGCAAAACCATCCAAGATCAAGTAGAGATCAAAAGCATCTTTCTAGAGTACTAAAGGAAGTTGTTCACTATGGAAGGTTTAATACAAGTAGATGCAAAGAAGCTGAGAAATCTACAAGCAACTCATTCACAACAAGCTTTCAAAGGATAACATTGTTAGTCTTTACAAGGACATTACTCTAGATGAAGTTGAAAAAGCCATCAATGTCCTAGATAATGATAAATCTCTAGGCCCAGATGGGTTGCCAGTGGAATTATACTAGAAGCAAATTAGTTGAATTAGTGAGGATTTGCTTTATCATTTACAAGGAAGCCATCAATAGAGGATCATTGGGTCCGAATATAAATAGAGGGCTCATTAAACTACTCCCCAAGGAAGGGGACAAGACAATTATAAAAAAATGGAGACTGATTACATTGCTTAATGTTTCATACAAGATACTTGCTAAAATCCTATCCTTTATACTAGTGGACATGCCCCCAAAGCTAGTTAGCAACACTCAAACTAGATTTATAAAAGGTAGACGTATATCTTGGAAAATTTGTCAACTAGCTGGGAGGCTATGAATTGGGCTAAGATTTCTAATAAAAAGGTGGCAATGCTACTTACAAAATTTGAGAAGGCCTATGTTAGGGTAAAGTGGCCATTTCTAATCGTGACTTTGGAGGCCTTTGACTTTCCTATAATTTTTTTTCAAATGATTAATTTTTTTATGAAAGATGATTTAGCACATGTTGACATCAATGACTCACTAACGAAGGAGTTGTGCTAGAAATATCCATTAGGCAAGGTTTCCCTCTTGCCCCTTCCCTATTTATTATTGTAGCATATTCCATTTTAATACCTCTTAAGGGATACATCCCTCTTAGTAAGAGTCAAATGTATCAATCTTACTAATAATGAAGATCTACTTAACATACATTTTGCAAATGATACTGCTATATTAATTGAACTCAAAGAGGATAATATGGATGCTCTCATGGGGACACTAAACTTGTTCTCTGAAGCCTCTAGAGCAAAAATCCATAATTCCAAATATATCATGTTAGGATGGGATGAAAACCCCTCTCATTGGTTGACAAAATATAGTTTTCAGTGGGGAGGGTCCACAAGGCAAGTGAGATATCTTGGTACTCCATTTGTTGTCAAACCATGCATTAAAGATATGTGGTTGGATCACAAATAAGATTGAACATAAGTTGGGTAAATGAAATAAATAATTCATCACTCTTGTTGGTAGAATGCAAATTTGCGAAAAGATTCTTTCATCACTTAGCCCTTATTATTCCTCAGTTTGGCTATTTTAGCAATTGCCAGATAATTGATATTCAAAAAAATTAGGAGAATTCTTTGGCTTGATGGCAAAGGTAAAAACAAGCAACACTTTGTTAAGTGGCAATGGTGTTGTTTAGATAGGAGAAGGGGTGGATAAGGGTTGAAATATATCAAGTTGCAAGGAAATGCTCTAGTTGTTAAGTGGATATTCGAAGCATTGGATGGTGAAGAATCCTAGAAAGTGCTAGTGAGAAACAACATCCAACTCCCTATCCTTAAAAAAGCTAAAAACTGGAAATTCCTTCCTCTCAAAGATCTCTTAGTTGGCTCTTTCCTAGTATCATACATTGATCCAATGTATTTAAGACTATTTGGAAAGTGTGGGAGGAGGTTCTTATTATCCATAATGACATTATTTATGAGCAATAAAATTTGTGGGGAAAGATCAATCTGGTGGAACCTTGTTCACAAGGATAAACCACTTTCTCTCCTCCAAGGCTGTTTTGAAAAAAAAATGGTTCATTAAGGGCATTAAGAGATTTGGTGACATCCTCTAAGATGATAAGCTTAAGGCTTGGATCTCATTGACTCTTGAGTATGAACTCCCCTCCTTCAACTGCAGGACTTACACCATCATTACAAATGGTCATACTCACTTCCATTTGCTTAGGAACTGTTCTAGGATTAATGATAGATTTTATGATTATAAATGGGTTGATGGGACAACCCTCAAGGCTATCAAAGCTTAGCAAATTTATAATTCTTTGTGTTGTAATTCTAATACGATTAATTACCAAGATAATAAAAATTAGAATTTGAACTTGCCTGAGGAATAATGGAATGATATTTTCACCGATCTGTGGAATAATAATGTTGAGCCTAAAAATGTATTCTTCAAATGGCTTCTTTTATTGCATAAACTTTCCTATAAAGTGTTTAATAATAATAACATTTTTAGTTGTAGTATATGGAGGATCCCTAAAAACATTAAACACATCTTCATTAATTGTTTTGTTGCCAAGGAAATTTAGAATATCTTTTGCTCCAAGTTGAAGGGTTGGAATAATAGTATTGTTTTCTCTGAAATTTTATTTGAAGCATTCATGATGCCAGGAAGAATTATTATATGTTTTGACTTATTTTATCAGTTGAAATTTTATGAAAAATTTGGTTAATACGAAACGAGGACAAGTTCCGGGGGGTCAAAAGGGTGCTTATTGAGTCTTACAAGAGACTCATCTATTTTAATGTTGCTTCACAAGTAACTATTATGCCGAGTATTTCCATATTTAAATTTGAGAATTTCATGGAAACTGACACCAACAGAGTCAACACTGCAAAGATTTCACATGGGCATTATTGGGCATATAGTAGAGAGTACTATAGACCATTTGTAAGAGGACTACACAAATTTATTAAAGAGTACAATGAAGACAAGAGTGCAAATGGTGATCACAAAGGGAAATGGCTTGCTGAGCCAAATGATACAATTATATGTTGACATATGTAGTTTGTATATATCAACATTATCTATGTTTGATGTTGTATCTATCTTACAAGAAGTTAGGATATAGAGTTTGGGTTGATCAAGCTGAGGCCCTGCGAGGAAGCCACTTTATTATTTTTTGGTTCATTTTGAGGCAAAACTAATCTGTTCCTTGACTCTCGTGAGTATATCTCTATGTATGATTATACCTTATCTTTAATACAAAAGAAAATGATTAAGTATATGTTGTTTTAAAGAATATTATATGTTTGTCAAGTTTTGTGGATGTTAGATTTGTTTGTGTGGTGTGTTGGTGTAAATAAGGTTATATCCTAACTAGTTCATAGTTATAACCTATTCACATGTTTACTTAGGCTAGCTTGCATTTAAGTCAGTTATTAAATGCAACTTATCATTTAATATTGTTCTTGTTAGTTATCCTAGGTGGCATTGTAGATGATATGAGTCATAGCTCATTATTTAATATTAGTTCCATAATGCATCATGCATTTAATTTTTGTAACAAGGTAGTTGCATCACCTTACTTATATATACAAGCCTCATTTGTACATTGTATAAATCAACTTCATCTCAATCATCTCATTGTTTATTCAGGCTCATGTTTGAACATTCTCTTGTGGTTGGAATCTTTATTGGTTGATCCTCAACGTTTGTTACTTCATGATGGGCTCTTTGTTATTCCAACATGATATAAGAGCTTCAAATGACCAAGTAAAGTCCATCCTATATAGGAGAATTGTGCTTTTGGATAGAAATCTATTATAGGTGGAAGAAATTGCTACCACCTCATCAGGCTAGTTCGTAGGAAAAATTGCTCAATCCAACATCATTTTGTAAAAAATTGTCTATTTTCGGGCATTTGTTGCATGCCTAATATGGTATCAATGTTGGCATTTTGAAATTTTATCCAAATTTCTTATTTCGCCAACCCTGTTGAGGCCAAAGTACTGGGGTGAGGATATTGGCACTATACCTTAATCTAGGTCGTGGCATTATTCTCATTTGTTGTGATATCATTGATAGAGGTATTAATTTGTGCCTTGTTGTGGTAACTTTGTTTACAGTCACAACGATAACCTCATTGGCCAATTTAGACATATCCATTTAATTGTCAGGCTTCACACGTGGTGTTGTTTTATCTATTTCTCTGAGGTGTTGCTCAATTTTTGAGAGTTAATTGTGTTTTGTTGGCATTACATTTTTTGTGACAATGTCATTTATTGGAGGGTTCAAATATGTGCATCGAGTTTGAAAGCAATATCATATTGTGCTAGCCTGTTAATGGGTATCACAAGGTTGATCCTAGGAAGACTAAGGAGGACATGGAATGGTCCAAACCGGAGCCCAGATGGATGAAAGTAAACTTCGATGGAACATCAAAAGGGAATCCTGGACCATCAAGGGCTGGATGTGTGGCTAGGGATGCAAAAGGCAACATCCCTGTGATGGAAAATAAAAAATTGAGGATCAAAACCAATAATGATGCAGAAGCCTAGACGACATTATTGGTGGTGGATTTGACAAAAAAAATTAAAAGTTGATCAATTGCACCTAGAAGGTGATTTCCAGGTCGTGATTAATGCAATCGCAAATGGGGGTTCTCATGTGTGGAAATTTGACAAATTGGTTCGCATCATTCGAAGGAAACTAGTAAGATTCAAAATTTTAAAAATCACTCGTGTAGAGGAGGGTAATGTATTGGCAACTCTTTGTCCAAAATGGCGGTTGAGGTGGTGGGATGACTTTGGTGGAGTCTGACATATTGTTGAGTTGGCGCATGAGAGGGTAGGACAAAATGACGACGTATTGAGTTGGCATTACGACAACCGCATTTATTTCCACCTATTTTGATGGCCTCCGTGTTGGTAGGGAGATCGACATACAGTGAGGTGGCGGATTTGGGTGATCCACAATTATTTCCTGTAAGGTGACCTAAAGACCTCCAAACAACAAATGGAATTTTGAGGCAAGATCACCATTGAGCGACTGAAGATCGTCTTCAATACGGACGATCCCTTTTTTGTTATTCAGGTGCAGCAGGTCCTTGGGTATGATTTTCTGCTCGCGAACCACAAATATGCACAAACGAGGATATTTCATCCATGTTTTGTGCCTGGGGTCTGGAGTGTGGGAGCATACAAGAGGTGAAAAGAATTATGGAAAGATATGTGAATCTGGAATGGAGGCAAGGGTTGGACGCGCTACTTGGGCAGAGCTGGGTAGAGGATTCATTACGGCCTTGGGGGGATCGGGTGGCTATGTCGGGTTATCTTCCGTACGTTCATCCTTTCATTCTCTGGAGAGTCATGGAAGGTAGAAACATGCGAAGACATGAAGCGGTTGGGGGTGGCGAGCGGTGAGGGATTAAGTCACAGATTGGGAGCTTGTTCTTGCCTCCGGAGTGCCACGTGAGTTGATGGACCTCAACAAACTCAAATTCAAATTGGTAGATTACTGGCAAGATGAGCATCCTCAAGGAAGACGCAGGGGCCGTGCTACGCGAGGTAGAGGAGTGCTAGGAGGCTGCAATTCCAAGAGGAACCAAAGGCGAGAAAAGGGGGAGCAGGTTGACGGTGGAAGAGGTGGGGAATTGCAGGAATGATGGTTGATCTTCTTATTTTTGATTTTCAGCTGTTTTCGTATACTATACTTTTTTGTTGAAAATATTGCATTTTTATAATGGGGCATATTTTGGGGTAGACTTCATGGGTGATTTTGAATGTCCGAACGGACAATTTAGGACTGAAAGAGTAGGAGTTGGTTTATTTTTGATGAGATACTCTATGAGAATTGTACGATCTTGCAACTTTTATCTAATAATAATTTAATACTAAATATTTACTGACCAAAAAAATATATCATATTGTGCTACCGTTTTTGCAATGCGATTAGAGTGGCTTTTCTGCATTTGATCATTTTGCTTTCCATCACATTTTAGGAGGTGTTTTGTGATTAACATCAATCCAAGGCTTTTATTCCTTATTACTGATGGCAGCTATAATTGTTGTTGCATTTAAATATTGTGTCGGTTTCATTTAATTGTTGGAGCTCGATTTACTTCTGGCAAGTAAATATATTTCATTTCATTTCATACCTACATCAAATTGATTTCATTGGTGGCGTTAATCTCAACAAGAGTGCATATTTGAGTTCGAGTGATTAGTTTTTGGATTTCCTTGGCTACATTAATCTGTATCTTCTTTTTCAGCCACAATAGCTTGATCCAGGCTTCAATATTGATCCTAAATTTATTGTACGTGGCGGGCTTCCTACATATTAGTCAAAGCAATGGTAAACGTGTACAAAACCTATACGTTGCATGTCTCATACCCCAACTCAACCGTGATCACTGCATATTCAGCTTTTGCCATGCCTCGAGCTGTTTCTATTGGGCCTATTTATCACATTCATTTCTATCCCTACACTCAATTCATCAGTTGGAAACCTTTCATTTGATTGGATCAACTTTTTCCTTTATCGGTGGAGCATATAGATATTGGTTGCAGAGGATTTATTTTCAGGGGCGAGCTCTCTTTGGCATGGCTGACATTTATCTTGCCCGACTTGAATTGGAAATTTGAGTTTTTTTTTTCCTGGCTGGTGCATATATCGGGTGTCTGCATACTCACATGAATTGGTGCAAATTACATAGCATGTGGTTCAAAATTTCTCTTGGAGGCTCGTATTACAGGTTGCATCATTTTTATTGGTTATCGTTTCATACAAGTTCGCATTTCAACTATCTTAGGGTAGAGTTTTTTAATTGTCGTGTTGCTCTTTCTCTGGTGCTTTTCAACGCTAGAGCCACTCTTCACCGGCGGGGCTTAACCAGCACACTCGAAGCTTTGACCGCTTAGGGTGGCTGATGTGGGGCCGTCGAAGACTTTGCCCTTGACTTCCCAGGCTCTGCATTCGTCCGCTTGCTTTGTCCGAATGCCATTGCTTGTCTTGTATGCCATTGCCTGTCTTGTATACAATTGAAAGTAAGGATAAGGTTGTGAGGCACCCAAGTTGAAAGTAAGGATTGACAGAGTCCATATGCCCAACTTGGGTGCCTCACAACCTTATCCAGTTAGAAATAGACAATTAGATAGATATAAAGATGTTATAATTGATAAAATAATTATAATTGTATCCTTTCTTTGTCTATTTTTTCTTTTCATGATTCAAGTTCTTAATCTAACAAAAAACCTCTATCCAACCTTCAAAGCAATATGAAAGCTACAGGTTGAAAAATTTATATTGCAAGAGGTCAATTGATCTCAACGCTAAAGGAAATCGAGATGTAGTCCAAAAAACTATTATTGAGTTTATCGTTTGGATTCATTCTTATGAAAATGTAGGAGACAATTTTTTAAAGATTGATACATCTATTATATCTCATGAGAAAAGGCTAAGCTAGTCATCAAACTTATCCTTGGAGCATGAATTTGAATCATTAGTGTTATTTATTCATGGTAATGGTAGAGAAAGATCCAACTTTAGAGGTGGAGGAAGAAATTCGTATAGAGTTGGAAGAACCAGCACAATAAATTTAAGTGAAATAGGTAGCAACTAAAATTTAAGACAACCAATCTCAAAGCCAATAAATCTCAAGTTCAAAGCCATTATTACAAAACTATGTCCATTTTTTAAATTAATGCAAAAAGAAAAATTGATTTCAACAAACAAAATATTAATTTTACTAGATTATTAGTGTTAAACACAATTTGATGAGCATTAAAAAGGTTGTTCTAAAGGGTTATAGAGTATTATTTTTAAATAAATAATATATAATTTTAGATAAATTACAAAAAAAAACACTTCTTTGCAAAAGTTAAAATGACTAATACTAAAATGTTTCTCCTAATGTTGAAACCAAATTTGAGGGTGAAATTCTATCATTAGAGCTCCTTAGTAAATCAACAAGTGGATGGAGGAAAAAATAAAGTAGTTACTCAAACAATATTTCAAGATAAAATAAAATATGAGAATTGGATTTGATATCTATTACTCATATACCTTATGAGAATTGGATTTGATATCTATTACTCATATACCTTGATTTTGGAGGTCTAAAAGGTTTGCCACTAATAGAAAAATAAAAAAGACTATATAGGAAAAACTTAAGCAATATTTCAAGAAAAAATAAAAGATGAGAATTGGATTTGACATCTATTATTTATATACCTTGATTTTGGAGCCTAAAATTAGTACATATGAAAATCATGGTAAAAGGTTTACCACTAATAGACAAATAAAAAAGACTACATAAAGAGATAAATTGAGAAAGAAACATGGAGAATCATTTTAAAGAGAAAATTCAATTACCAATCGAGAATATCCACTAAAATTTGTGTTAAACAATGTGAACACCTTCAATCTCTATTATCTTTTCTACTTTAAGTAATTTTTTTTTTATTCTATAGCATTGGTATTCAACATATTTCTTGTAACCATAGATAAAAATCAAACTAAATTATATTCAACAAAGTTATCTTAATCAAGTTCAATTAGTCTATTTAATGTCAAGATGCACAATACAATCGTAGTAAGTGGAAAAGTCTAATGGCATGACGTATTAATGAAAAATATTTCTCTTTTTTAAAATTTGATTCTCATTGCTATGTCAAATTTTAAATATAAAAAAATAAATGCAAATAAATATTTTAAAAAAATTTAAAACTACAGAAAAAATAATTGTTTGTTTTTTCAAATGAAAATTAAAAATCACATATCAAAAGGTCGTAATGATATAGTGTAATGGCTCAAGATCACAATGGTAGGCCTCTTTCAATGGTGGCACTCCCTTTGGGAACCCAGACAAACCACTATGCTGAGGCTATGGCCACCTACATTGGTATAAAACTGGCTATGAGGGAGAACTACAAAAGAATTTGGCTGGAAAGTGATTCCCTAAACATTGTTAAATGCCTAAGTTTTGGGTCACAAATCACTAGTTGGACTATAAAGACCTTAATTGAAGATAGTTTAGGGATGCTCAAGTCGCTTAATAATTTTTGAATTTCCCATGTCTTTTGGGAAGGAAATAAAGTGGCTGGCATTTAGCCAATCTTGGAGTCAAATAAAATAGGATTAAGTTGTGGAGGACCTATGATCTTATCCCACAAAGATTAATAAGCTCATTTATGATGATAGACGTACATGTGTAATTTGGTGGTTGTCTAGGTTTTAATTATGCAATAATTTTTGCATAAGTGGAAGGAAGGGATGAGGTGTCTGCATCATAACATTATTTTGAAAGGCAAGTTTTATTTTCTTGCGAAGTCTAGAATCTTCTTTTTTCTTCTTTTTTGCTATATTCTATGGTCCAGTGGCCTTTTGCGGGGTGCTCATAGATCGTTTTGTAGGCCGAATATGGGAGGTGATTGAAATAGACTAAAATTAACAAGGGTGATAATTTATTATTATTAATCTTCTTAAACTTAGACTCCAAGCCCACAATTCTATCCTCATAGTCAACATCTTTAATATCTTTCTACAGAGAGACAACCACAATTTTACCTTCATTCTCAATCCACAAGTCACCATAAGCTTGAATAAGATCAAAATTATTTTGAAGGGATCGAAACATAAGATTAATTTGATTAATTTCATGGAAAATCCACTTATGTGTCCTAAAAGTATCGATTGTTTCATTTCTTGCCACCCCAAGAGATTAACTAGGTTCTCTCTATCTAAATTGACCAATGAGAAGTCTTTCTCAAGTTTTCCTGGAAACGAAGGTCTATCCTCACTATCAGTGGCCATAAGAGATTCCTTTAGCACATTAGCATCAACACCATGTCCCCTCGAAATAGAGAATTAAGGGGAAACCCTCCTTTTCTTGACGTGTTTCTTCTTACCCTAGTTCATAGCCTTCATTATCTGTTCATGAAAATTAGAATAATCATCATCCTCAGTCTTCCACCCCTTTTCCTTCAAATACAAGCTATTTGAATCCTCCTCCACTAATTCAATACTATCTTCAATATCAAATTTGACCAAAGTAGAGGGATTCTTTGTCTTTTCCTTAGACCAGTAAAAGACAAAGGAATAGATTTTAGGTATTCCATTAGATCAGTAAAATTAACCTTTCATGTAGGATAGGGTTCCTAGGGTTTTTCCTATGATCCTTAATTCCCATACTCGGCGAGGAGAGAAGATAAAATGGAAAATAAATTCTATCTTTGTGTCTAAAGTGGTTGAGAAAAGCATAATGTTGATTCAAAATTTAAAATGTTATATTGTAGAAATAAAGTTAATTTTTTGTCGAAAAGTATTTTTTTAAGAAACTAAAATATAAAATTTAGAGGTAAAAGTGAGAATTTAAGTGTTCTTTATCCCATGACGAAGTAGGCATTGGAAATATCAATTGCATTTTTACTTTTTGGTGGGGGGTATTTGTGCCTTTTTCATCATGGATTTATATTCTAGGTAGGTTCTCTTTAATTCATTATTTAATGAATTTTATGAGTGGACCTCATTCCTTGTCTATAAGATCACATTTTTTATTTATTTAAATTCATCATACTTACTAACCATATATACAAAGATATTAATATTTAAAAACCATTGAATAGATTCTGGACATATATGATACAACATAGGCTTTCTCTAGATGAGTACTTGACATTGATCTTAGCCTTTTTAAACTTTGTAACCACTCTTCCTATGCATTTATGAATCTTGTTAGTATCTACCATTTTAGATACTATGATGTCGAAAGGATAATTATTTTTAATTATCTTGTCAAGTTTCAACCAATCATAAATGTGTATATTTTCTCATCAATATAGTTTAGATTTTTTTTTAAATGACAATTTGTTCAATTCACCCTCTTATTGCAAGATACATGTGAGTTGATACACAATAGTAATATAAAAAATGCAATAAATAGAATATAGAATTATATGATATAACATAAGCTTTCTCTAATGATTGTAACTTGACATTGATCTTATTATTTTAAAAAATTTTAACCACTCTTCCTATGCATTTATGAATCATTTAACTATCTACCATGTTATTATCTATAATGTTTTTGATTAGGATAAATAGGTTTTGAAGGGCCCCCGAAACCCCTTACAATCAAAGAGCTGCTAACGAGGAATAGACAAGACTGCCTAGCAGTAAAACACAAGTTTTAGAAAGGACCTGATACCTTTTGGACTTACGGGCATCCAAATCCTAGAACAAAGGCTACAAGGGATATAAGTAGAAAAAATAGCAGCTACAACATCCCAAACACCATCCAACAACATTAAAAACCAAGCTAGATGAAACAAGTGGTCTAAAACAACAAGACTAGACCTCAGGAACATGGTTCGAGGGTTTATCAGGCACCCTCAGCCAACATGCATGGTTTTCCCAGGCTCCCATAACCTGTAACAACATCTCCAAGCCACAACAAAACAATCTTAAACCTAACCAAAAATAACAATTGGCCAAACTGGGCCCTTGAAAACTTTTAGCATCCAGTCTGTCCCTGACAAAAACAAGAGAAATAGGGTTTTTCTAGGCTCCCTCAACCTTAAGAGTGGATTTTACAAGGCTCCCACAACCTAAAATAGTGTTTTTCTAGGTTCCCTCAACCATGAACGTGGGTTTTGCAAGGCCCCCACAACCAGAAACAAAGGGTTTTTGATAGGCACCTCTATTCTTGAACTTGAGAATGAATAGATCACCGCACAATAAACCCTCCAAGATCCCCACCTAAATAGGGGATAGAGTAGGAAAACCAATGTGAAGACCATCTTATGTTCTCCAATAGTAAAAAAATAGGGCACCTTTAGTCCCTCGCCAACACTTACGATCATTAATAGCAACACCCAACTCCACCTCTATAGGAGAAAAACTCTAGCACTATCTCCAAGCAAAATCTCCACCTCAAAAGGCAAAGCAACCTAAAATAAAACAATAAGAAAAGGCCTTGCTTCCAAGAGACTGAGCATCAACTTACCATCCAAGATCTCCACCTCAATAGGAGAAACTGGGAAGAATTCAACACAAAAGCTAGTAACAGCTCTCTTACAAACAAAAAACAAGGATTCAAAAGACCCACAATAGAACTTCTAGGCACATTTAAAAGCATCTAGCTCCACCTTAAAAGGAGTAAGAAAAACTTCAGCCACATCCATCTCCCCCTCAAAAGAAGATAGGACCACCTCGATAGGAAAGACCAGAGAAGCCCAAAGATGCAAATCATGAAGCATAAAAACCAAAGCCTGGGAAGAAAGTTGAGAGGAAGCAACAAAATCCAAACCACCAAGATAGAAGGGGGACAACAAAAATAGCCAAAAAGGAGTAGATCCCAATGCCCTAAACCAAACCAAAAATAGAGGGCACCAAAAAGCACCAGCAAAGGCCCTCTTCACAAACTAGCGGACATAAAAAACATAATGGAGCAAAACAAACAAACTCGGGCCCAATGCCACATAATAGGAACCAAGAAAGGTCCCATATGAAGTACCAAAGTTGCACAATCGTAGGAGGACGAGGGCTAGGTCCTTTGAACAAAATAGCGACAGAAACACCAACTGGGGCCAAAAAGAGGCCAAAAAGCTATTGATTTAAAATGAGCAGAGAAACATAATAAAAATAACTAAACTAAATGTAAATGAACCAGACTAATAAACAACACAAAATACAACACAAGAAAAGACATGAGACCAAGATATTTATAGTGGTTCACCATAACTTGGCTACATCCACTCTTAAGCAGGGATCTATCTCTATTATTCAATGTATTAATATATGACTATGCACATCTATTTATACATTTATGCTCAGCTAAGAGACGAAAATATAGGAATGCGAAAGGTCATGTGACTATTGTGCTTCACATTCCCAACAATATCCCCTTGAAGTCCAACTGGTAGAGCCATGCATTGTGAATCCCTTGCGTTTCCAATTCTAAATTCACATTACAACTAGGCCTATCGAAGATTTAAGCATCAGCAACCTTTATTCATAGACACTTCGAATTAAGCTTCTCCATGTCAAATCAGAGAAAAATATCTTCTCCTACTACTTTACTGATTAATCCAAACTTAAACACACCACATCTGACAGGTGCAAAATACACTCCCCCATCACACACTCCTGCTCCTATGCTCCCCCTCAACAAAAAATATAAATATGTCATCTTTCTCAAACACCATGACTGATGAGGCCAACTCAACAATACCAACAAAAAGTTTCAGAACAATCATCGTATTCCTTGGAATACACGTGGTCATCATGCAACCGACAATTTCTGGTACCAAAATGCCAAAATCAGCTACATCTTAAATCATTACAAATTCCCCAGCCGTTAGGTGTGCCAGGGCCCAAAAGTATGATTCATTCTCATATTTCTCATGCATATCATAGGAATCATTGCAATCATATTGTAACAGTTTCACAGGCTCCAATATTCCCTCAACCTTAGACTGCTTGACATTCACATGGACCACATACACAGTACAGGCATACAAGATAGAGATTGAAAGATTGACATGACAAACCATCAATCTAGCGAGATACAGGGTGTTGTAGAGTCCATCCACCATGGCCAACTGTTGAAGTTCGAGTCGGCCTTCCTTTAACAAATCCAGAGCATTCATTTTCATCCAATCAACGCACACTGAGCTACTCACCATCATTACATTCACGGGATTTCCCACAACAAACCTAGTCATGTTAGCTTGCAGAGCTCCCGCCTGTAAACTGTCAAGCCTATGCATCCTACTATTAACATCCACATCTTTCTCAAAAACACTAATCTCATGACAAATACCTTCAGCTATATTCAGAGGGCCTCTACCCATGCCGACTATATCGCTCTCATAATTTTTGTTACCTAATTCTCTGATAAATTGGTGGTGCCCCTCGCTGTAGACAATGACCTATGTATTCTTCTTCTTCTTCTTCTTCTTCTTCTTCTTCCATCTCTACTCAATCCAACCACTTCTCTAATACCAATTGTTGATTTAAAACAAGCAGAGAAACATAATAAAAATAACTAAACTAAACGTAAACGAACCGGAGAAATAAATAACATAAAACACAACACAAGCGAATACACAAGACCAAGAGATTTATAGTGGTTCACCTTAAAGGATACATCCACTTCTTCTTCTTCTTCCATCTCTACTCAATCCAACCACTTCTCTAATACCAATTGTTGATTTAAAACAAGCAGAGAAACATAATAAAAATAACTAAACTAAACGTAAACGAACCGGAGAAATAAATAACATAAAACACAACACAAGCGAATACACAAGACCAAGAGATTTATAGTGGTTCACCTTAAAGGTTACATCCACTCTCAAGCAAGGATCTCTCTCTATTATTCAATGAATCAATACATGACTATGCACATCTATTTATACGTTTATGCTTAGCTAAGAGATGAAAATATGGGAATGTGAAAGGCCATGTGACCGTTGGGCTTCACATTCCCAACACGTCCCAGCTGCAAACCCCACTGCACTCCCCATATGACCCATGATCCAACACCAGCCTGTTGCTCCTTCCACAAATAATGCTAGCCGCAGGGGACAAAACTGAAACAAAATAGATGGGGGCAAAACCAAACATGACCCCAAAATAACACCCATCGAAAGTTATGCGGCCAAAGAAAAGAAGCTCGCACCCATGCCGTGTGCATCACCATCCTCATCACCTTCTCCAGAATCTTCAACGACTGAAACCCTAGCATGCCCGCACACTCCTGTTCGCCTGTTCCCGCTCATCGATTGTTAGTATCTGTTAGAGTAATCTTTCATTAGATAATAATTATTTATTTAATTATTAGACTATTATACTCTATGCTTAAGCTAAACTTAGGAATCTTATAATTCTTTAGGGTTTCGAGTATCCTCTTATAAGGATTCTCTCTTTGTATTTTCATAACAACTATAATTATTAAATTTCATTCTTGTTGCATAATCAATATGAATCCTCTTTTCTGGATCTTTGAATTCTGGCCTCCATAGCTTTTTTGCTTCTCTCCTTCTGTGATAGGTTTGCATGGAGGTGATTTTTGGGAGATGTAGAGTTGATTTTTCCTCAACTCCAATATGGTATCAGAGCTCCATATCTGCAAGCCCCTGTTCTCTTCATGAGAGATTTTGGGCCTTATTCTTTAGATCTTTGTTTTCGGGGGTTTGTGCAGTTGCTTTTTTCCATTTTTGGGGGTAGCTGATTTTTTGGTATATTTTGGTGCCAAAAAGACTGATTTTTTGGTATATTTTGGTATATTTTGAGGCCGTTTCCATGAATTTTGATATAAAATTTGACTTATTTTGGAGTTAGGTGTTTTGGAGGTAAATTTTTTTAAGGCCCTAGGTCGTACGATCTTGGGCACATAGATCGAGGTGAAAAAATAATTATTTTTTTGGCAGTTTTATGGCTTGCCTATGCCGAACCAGTCATGGGAGCTGGCAGCGGTCTGTAACCCGTCAGGGCCAGCCCAACGGTCTTAAAACCGTCGGCTCCCGTGGCGGTCATCGCAACCCACTGGTTACTGTGGTGGTGTTGGTAAACAGATTTGTCCTTCTTAAATACCTTTCAAAAATGACTCTCAAATGCCCAAATTGAAAGACCAAAACTAGAACCAACAATTGAGTCACTTGCAATGGTGAGTGCAAGTGCTCTTCGAATTTTGATATGAAGGTACAACTCCCTTCATTGGATAAAAATGTATATTTTCTAAATATGCTTTTAACCAGAAAGCAATAAAGGAAAACTAACATCTACCCATAACCATGAAAGTAGATGCGAATAACAGATTTATAATGAAGTGAACGAAGATAAGAAAAATATAGTTTAATTATCCACACCCATGAAAATACCCTTTCCAATAGATCAAAATGCTCTGGATATTGATCGAGTCTCTCTCATGCCTCAAAGGACAAGGGGGATCAAAATATCTAGATAAAGACTTTACAACAGATTTCTTTCCAAATATAAACTATTTCTGAAATCAAAGTTTCAGAATCAAATGCATATACATAGTTTGATGTAACAAAAAAGATAATGAAAGGAAATTACAAGAGAGACAAAGCTCATTGTAATCAAAAGAAAATATTGACAAATCCACAGATCAACAAAATCTTCTTTATTCTATCAATGCCAAAATTGTGAGCTCACAAACTCAACACTTATGAAAAACAAAACTGTGCAGTCCAAAAAATAATGCTGCCCCTTCTTTTTTACAACAGAAAGAGAAATGAAAGAAAAGAAGAACCCCCACTCCTTTCTTTCATTACATATATATAGCCTTTGAGAATTTCAGTTATCAATAACTGATTTTTGAAGAGATTATTAATTAATCTTTTCCTTTATCTTCTATCTTCTTCCTGACAACTCTTCTTTTTCTTTTTGCTTCAAATATTTTATCCACCATTCCTTTCTGAAAAATATTTGTAGAAAACATCACATATACTTCATCTCTCAACTCCTTTGATCACCGCATTATCAGAAATACAAAATTCGCTAATAATCCTTCACACTTTCAAGCTTGTACTCATATATCCTTTCATACCTCATCACACATTTAAAATCATCATTAGGTCAGCTAGAACCTTCTTGGACCTCAAACTGGATGATGGCCACTGGTCAATCAGGTCCTGGGCCAAAGAACGCCCTTCCCTTTTTTGTCTTTTAGGTTTTTCTTCTGCAGCGATAGGTTCTTTTCCCTTTCTTGTCTTATTAGTTTTGGATGATGATTCCATTTGAATTTTAAAAAAGAGGTCCGTGTGCAAACAACTTACTTTGAATTATTGAGCTTTATCTATGAATTCGCCCAATTCTTGCTTTCAGTTCGTCGCTTGTGAATTCCTTAATGTTGTGTCCTTTGATGTTGATCCACTACTTATGGCGTATTTAATCAGTTAGTAATGGCGGTTTGGACAACGGTCACTCAAGCACACGTTTGAATTGAATGGCGATGTGACCTTCAGTGGGATTTGTTTCTGATTTTTGCAGCAATCAATAATCATTTCGATGAGGATATGTCTTTTGATCATTTGTTTCTTTAGTCCATTGATCTCTTTGTTTCTATCGACAATACTTTTGTTTCGAATATTACTTCGATCAAGTATTTTTTCCCTTCATCGAAATACTGTATTCAGTCAGTATGGCGGTCTCCTCATCAAAACATATCTGATATCCATCGGGTCTTATGTCGAAGAAACCTTGGGCTTCGGTGTGCTCCTTTATTTTTCATCGAAATACTTCTTTCGTCGACATCACTATGCCCCGTCGATGAATGAGTGTATTATCTCATCGATAAAGTTACATCGGCAAAACCACGCATATCGAGAACATGCCTTTTAACCTCCTCAAAACCTATATCCTCATCAATATCTTTTATCGATATAGCTTCCTTTTGTCGGATCGATATTATTCTTTCAATGAAAACGCTCCTTTTGGTGGGTCCTTTTTATGTTGCACCGATAGTATTATTTCCTCGAGAACTTTTCCGTCGATGAAGACCCTCTCTGCTTTCTTCAATATCTTTTGTCGATGAAGTTATTATCTTCAGTGAGTCCTTTCTAGAATTCATCAGTGTTTCCTTCCTTCGATGGCTCTTTTATATCGATGAGACATCGCTGGGTCTCATCGATCCGAATTCAAAAGGTATTGATGAGACCCAACGATGTCTCATCGATATAAAAGAGCCATCGAAGGAAGGAACGCCGACATCGATAATAATAATTTTTTTTGATAAAAATTATCATTGTCGGAATTACGACGACTACCAAGCTTTCGACTGACGATGTAATCGACGGATATATAGTGTCAGCAAAGTCCATTGGATTGTCGTATTTCTGACAGGTATGGCATCGTCGACCAATCTGACACTGAGTTTTCGACGGTTGATTTTGTCGGCACTCTGACGAAAATTCATTGTAAATCCGACAAACGGTCGTCGGAAATCAGCTCCAAATGTACTAGTGATGTGAAACAAGCTAAGGAAGAGAGCCTTAGGGGAAAGTTTGAAGACATGTGGATGGTTGAAGGAGAGACCATTCAACAATATGGAATAAGGATCAAAATTGTTGTTGGAGACATCAAGATGAATACATGCGTTATTTAATGATGGAAGTTGATGAGCTAGTTATGATTAAATGATTGATACAATGTGTATGAAGTTTGTTAAGGATCTATGGCAATGGAAGATCGGCAGGAAGATCTACAACTCAGATTGAACCGTAATACCCTAGCACAAGTTCCAAGAAATGTATGCAAGTTCCAAGGCGAGGTAAAACGTTTTTAGATTGAAGGATACATTGAACCTAGTCAAGATTGAAGATCTGATGGCTATGATTGATCATGGGAAATGTGATCAAAGATATTAAGCAGTTAGCAAATTGTTTATAAATAAGGAACTATTGATAAACAATGTATGCAGGCAAGTGTAAGCACAGGGATGCTACATAGTGATTACCGAGCACAGAAGCTTGAAGACCTGTTTGAATAACAGAGTAAGGAGCCCAACAGAGGGACAAGATAAGTCCTATGACTATATTGTATTGAGCAAATAAGAATCTGCTTTAGCATTTTAGATGCAAAGTTGCAGACATACTCATTACTGTTATTTATTTGTAAGTGACAGAAAATCTCTTAACCGAGTGGACTTAACAGTCTTATTTGTAAATCCTCTAGCAAGGTGACATTCTGATTGAGTGTTTGAAACCCTTTAACAAGGTCACCTCTAACAAGGTGAAGATCCTAACAGATCTGAGGGAAATCCCTTAATCGAGTCACATCTAGCAATGTGTTTGTAATCTTTAACAAGATTTGCTTTTAACCGAGCATACTCTAGAAGATTATATTTCTTAATGGGTCCGAAATCCCACAGTAGTTTTTCCCTATTTGGGTTTCCACGTTAAATCTAGTGTTATGAGTGTTGTTATGATTATGTGTTCTTAAGTTTGCATGTTTTGCAGTTTTAGTTACATATATCTGTTAAAGCTACCGATGTTGAATCTGTTGAATATATTGAAGATTAAGTTTGTATGAATCACCCCCCCTCTCATCTTATTAACAATTGGCATCAGAACTAACAAGTTATTATTGCTATTATCCAGATGGAGGATGTTTTTGATCGCATCAAGTTCTAGAATTGATGATGGTAGTTGTGGAATAAATGAGGAACTATTCTCCCTAATTTGTTCTTCATTGTTAATATTCAGCAGAGTAGAAGTATCTTGAACAACATCTTCTTGCAGGGAATGCACTGAATGCAGTAGCTCTGTAATATCATTGGTTTGCTCTGGCAATAGATGCACTTCATTTGGATCAATGACTACATCCTTGTAGTATTGATCATGTTTCATTGTGTAAGCCAATGCATTCATGACGTGAAATTTATTCACATAATAGTCATAATTCAATCCTTGCAAATTGGTTCTACAGACAATTAGAATTTCTAATTGATTAATATGGCAAGGTAATGTTATTGCAATTTTAGAAATATCTTGTGGGAAGTTTATTGTACGACTAGAATATTTGTATTGCCCTCCCCTTGCATGTGTTACTTGTAAAATAGGGGCAATTCTTGATATGAGCATTTCTTCTACTTGAGAGAGAGACTTTAAAATAGAAGGTTGCTCACTTGGGTCTATATTGTTTGATAATGAGAAGTGATGGAGCCCTTTTTCACCATAACATCTCATGCACATAAGTATGTGATTGACTTTTTTAATAGTCATGCCCACATACATTTCTTTGCAAATAGAACATGGCTCTGTGGCCTCCAACATATCAATCTTTTTGTGGAAATTAGACAACGTATTTTGAAATGAAGCAGTCTTCACATCAAGTTCAGGAGTAGTAGAAAATGTTTGATTGAAATTAATTTGCTCAAGATCATTGTTTTCTGTTTCTAAAAACTTTCCTGAGTTATTGCAAGGTCTGTCGTTTCTTGGAGATATTGGCTTTGTTCTTTGCATAATAAGTTCTATTGGTCTGGCTTCTCTTCAATTTGATAGCATCAATTTCTTGAGGGCAAGGCTGGCTAGATATCTAATATTTCAAAGAGAGCAGAGGTATGTTAGAATTTTGATCATTGAAGGTAGTTAATTTTGAAGTATGTATCAAGAATGTATGAGAATTGAAAATTGTTTCATCTATGGTTATGTGATTTTAGAGGATCTATTCTATATGTAAACTGCTTTTGTTGTGTTTATTTGTATGTCTAGTGATTTGTTCAGTTGTTTGTTGCTCTCGTTCTGGGTTGTGGAAAGTCATAAATTGGCTTTGTAGTGTTGTACTGCGTAGAGTTTTTGCTGTTAGCAACTTGGTTTTTGAAAAGGTAGCATTGTAATATAGGTATGCATAGAGATAGTAATTTTTGATACATACACATGTATGTATACATATACACATGTATATATACATATGAATTAAATATTCAAAGTGCTGCATACAAACATGCGCACATATATAACTACACATGTATATATATAAAAAACTAAGACTATGAATAAAAATAGTATATATATATATATATGTATATGTATATATGTATATGTATATATATATATATGTATATGTATATATGTATATGTATATATATATATATATGTATATATATATGTATATGTATATATATATATATACATGTATATATATATGTATATATATATATATACATATATATATATATATATGTATGTATGTATGTATATATATATATATATATGTATATATATATATATCAGTGTATATATGTATAATTGTTTGTTGTTTTTAAAAGCATTATTCTAATATAGGTATGCACAAATATAGTAAATTTTGATACATACAGATGTATGCACATATATACACATGTATATATATATATATATATATATATATATATATCATTTAAAAATTCAAAGTTTTGTATATTAACATATGCACATATATAACTACACATGTGTATATCAAAAAGACTATAACTATGAATACTTATATATAGTTTTGTACATATATAAGTATAGTTGTATATGTGCGGAATTCTATAAGTATGAATATTTTTGGTGTTGTATAGTTATACAAACAGATATTAGACCACGGGAAAAATGATATAAGTACATATATGTATAAATCTTTTGCAAACAACATAGAGTTCAACACATTTAAAAGTAACGAGTATGACTGCAAATAACTTATGTTAGGAGGAAAAAATTTCAAAGAGATAATCGGTAGATGTAAGAAATGTACATATAGATATTTATAGAAGCAGCCTTGTCTTCGTAAAACGTAATTGTTTGTATATGTAAAACTATTAAATATGTAAATTAGCTAATAGTATAATTGTATTGTAAACTGAAAGTTTAATAATCAGAAAAGATGCATTTTAATTCAAAGTCTGTGTACTTAGGCAGCCAATTTTTGCAAGTAGTGCATGACACTCAGCTTTGAAGTCAACAGGAGCAACTTTATTGACTGTCACTTTCATCTCTGATTCTGAATTATGTCTCAATGGAAACCAACAGTGTGAATGAATAGTGACATGACAGTAGTCTCTTAATCACTGAGCAAGGTGTCTCTGTTGTTGTTGCATCATTTTGTAGTGCATAAAGTTGTTTTGTAGTTTTGTGTACCAAGTGAATGTCACCCTCATCAAATGTAGTGGCCCATAGAGTACTTGTCACATCTTGTAACTTTAGTGGCAAGAGGTAACTATAATTACAGTCTTGCATAGTCATTTGACATCTAGAGCAGAACCAAGAATCATCAACTTGTTGTGTACATTTTTTCTTGCAAGGCCTTCCATTGACTATTAGTGGACAGGCTGCGTAATAGAAATTTTGGTCATTTACGTTTACAAAGCACAAAACAACTAGCAAAGTTGTCTGAATTGTTTCTAGTTTGATGCTCATCCGCTCACGGATTGAAGAAATTCTCATTCTAGTATATTTGCCATCTATGTGGATAGTTTCTGCAACAAATGGTACAACAACCAAAGGGTCCTTTCCTCTTAATGTTAGAAGCTCTGCTTCTGGAAAAGTTGGGTTGATATGTAATGTGGTTGCACCTATTATGTTTATAAGCTTCCCATTGAAATAGCCAACACAAGCATTACGCAAAGCTAGGATAACTACACTATCATTGGTCAACATATTTTTCAATTCTAGGCCTTTTTGTTCTGCCATTAGACCCCATAGGTTGATGTCAATTGTTAAATCAAATAGATCATTAATCTTCACAACACGTTCCTGTGTTTGGCTGCCATCTTTCTTGTTTATTGGATTGATATCTCCAACATATAGAACAAGGCCAATTATGTCAACCAACGTGTTATTTGTTAGATGAAACAATTCACTAATGGGCGTGAAAGGAGGACCTTGTTGATCTGGTTGTTCTTCGTTGGTGCAACGTTTCAGTATGGATGCATCAGACAAGGTGATTTCTAAATGACTGTTTAGTTTGTTGTACCTTGCATTTGCCTCCTTAATAGATCCCTTTGAAATAATATAATGTGAACCTATGTCCACACGGTTAGAGTGTAACTTAGCTATCTCATCAAAACATGTAATTCTAATTTCAGAACCCTCACAATCAACAATGTCAAAGCTAAACACATGGCCATTTTTTGTGGTTGTGCTATATGCCTTAATAGGGCGTTTATGAGCAACTCTCCCTTTGATTGTCCATTTATTTTGGTATGGATTCAAAGTTTTGATAGGGCTTATATTTTCAGAAGTTATTGTTTGTGGGGATGGCAATTCAGTTGCAAATTGAAGAGATAGTTTAGATGTTGATGGTCTGTCCTCAGACATCATTTTTGGTTGTTGTTCTTTGAACAGGTACACTGGTTTACCAAAGAACGGGCAATCAATTTGTTTCACTTCTAGACTAAATATTACAATAGTCCTATGAAAACAAAAGACCTCTTTTTAAATTATTGTTAATTATACATAAATGAAATTAAAAAAAGATGAAACATATTGTATTTAATAACCATAGTTGATTTCCTACCTTGTGTTCCATATGTATCGGCATGTATAACTCGACAACTGGACTATTGTGCCTATTTTTAGAATATCTGAATCTATCAGAGTAGCATATTTAGAAGGCAAGATTGCCAACTGCATGTATGTGCCATTAGATAACACTAATTTATGTCTGTCAGTATCATATGTGATGTTCTGTATTTTCTGAAATAACAAAACTTGTAGCAATGCTGAAGGAAGGTCATCCCCAGCATTGATAGATTGAATTGCAAAAGGGGTAGGGACATACTCTTGGGTTTTTGCCTACAAAAAATAATATGAATATAGAGGATTTAATTTTAACGTCAAGCAACTCATATATTTCCTTACTTGTTAATGTAAAGTATGTGTTAGTAAACTATGTAATCAAACTATGTTATCTATAGAGTATGTGTCTACTTTTGCACTATGCTATGAAAAAAGGATGCATGTGGTAATGAAAAGGATGGTATGGAAAAGAGAGATGAATTGTCCAAAAAAAGAGCATAAAAGCTTTCTATTTTCAAAAGCTTTGATAATTTAGCTTATCAAATTATCAATAGTGGAGTGCTCTATCGAGGTAGCTATTGAAGATGCCATTGTGAATATATACCTGTTGAGAATTAAAAGTAAATTATAAGCATGATGAATTGTAGTTCTAATATCAGAATACAATCACAACATGATGTAAGCTTATCAAAGGTATATATGCACAAGTAGAGCAAAATTAACTGAGCATAGAGTAATGTTGTTACAGTTTAATTTTTGTTTCAAATGGTAATGAATTGATCATAATGTGATTGAAACATGCATTGAAAATGATAATTGGTCATATGCTGATAAGCTTAAAAAACATTAAAAATGACATCAGGATTTACATATTTGAGAGCATATTAACAAAATATGAGTTCATCTCATCAAAGATCTTTGAAAATATGGGATGCTTCTATGTGTTTTGAATCTTAACCAAAATATGAATGCAACTTTTCAAAGATTGAATAATTACAACAACACAGGATCAACCCAAGCAACCCATCCAAGCTCGTTATCAGTCCATTTAAATATTTTGTCTCCCAATGTCAAAATAATCGTTGGATCACCTAATTGTTCAGTACTTGGTATTGGTAAAGGTACCAATTCAATACTATGTATGGTTGTTACAACACTACAAGATGTAGAAAGGTTGATTGTTGTTTGGTTTGGTGATTTATGTTCGTAGTGGTTAATTATCTTTCTGAGGTTGCTCTTTAACTTGTTGCTTTCTTGCAACATGCTTTCAATTACATTGTTGATGTTCTTTGTTGCTTTCAATCTTCTATCCATTGTTGAAATTTGATTGTGTTAGTGTGGTTGTTTTCTGTTGGAATGACAGAGTGGAAATGCATTACTAAAAAAAGTGAACATAAAAGAATAATACAACAAATCTTTAAGTAGATCACATTTTTTTTTGTGAATCATAATGAATTTACCATTAACTGATTATAAAAACTTGTAATAATTAGGTCAATACTTTAAGTTTTGGAAATTGTCTAATGAGTCAACTTACAAAGCTTTCACTCTGCAAGACAAGTGCTTAGTTGCATTTATTTTAGAGTATGTGTATATATATATCCATGTGTATATATACAACTATACATGTCTATATCAATGTACATACACGTATACATATACATCTATATCTATATATATACACGATGTTGTCTTTAATGATTTCATCTCGGAGGCTGTGCACGAATGTCAACGTTCTTTATGGCTGCTTGCAACCCTAAAATCTAATTTGTTTTGTTGTTGTTGGCAATATTTCACTCTGCAATTTTTGCTCTAAAAATTTTCGCTTAAGGTTGTTAGGTTTTTTTCTCGTTGTGACTGTTTTACTGGGGTTCTTTGTGAGTTTGATAGCGTGAATGGTTTGAATTTGCAAGGTAAGGTTTCCTTTTATTTAAATGTATTTTTGTTTTGTAATGGCAAGGCATTTTTGAGGTTTCTCTGTCAGTTTCAAGCCCTGAATGGTTTGAATTTGCAAGGTAAATTCTGGTTATATTTATATTCTTTTTCATTTCGTAATGCATTTTTTTAGAATATGTTGTGCAATTTTTTGCAAATAGCTTTCATTTTATTTAATTTTTTTTTGGTTTTGTAATGCATTTTTTTAATATTCTGCTTATTTTCTCCTCCCGTGTGCTTGCAGGGTTGTAGGTTTGTTTATGTTGTTTAACTGTTTGTGGTCATGGCTACGCTTTGCAAATTTTCACATGAGGTTGTATATAGTCGTGGAGTTAGGTTTTGTTCTGGTTGTGACAGTTTACAAACACATTGCTAGATGTTACTCGGTTAAGGGATTTCCCTCAGATTCGTTAGGATCTTCACTTTGTTAGAAGTGACCTTGTCAAAGGATTTCAAACACTCATTTAGAATGTTACCTTGCTAGAGGATTTACAAATAAGACTGTTAAGTCCACTCGGTTAAGAGATTTTCTGTCACTTACAAAATAACAGTAATAAAATATATCTGCAACTTCACATCTAAAATGCTAAAGTAGATTCTTATTTGCCCAAAACAATCTAGTCATAGGACTTATCTTGTCCCTGGCTCTCTACTCTGTTATTCAAACAGGTCTTCAAGCTTCCGTGCTCGGTAATCACTATGTAGCATTCTTGTGCTTACACTTTCCCGCATACATTGTTTATTAACAATTCCTTATTTATAAACAATTGCTAACCGCTAAATCTCCTTGATCACATTTCCCATGATCAATCTTAGCCATCAGATCTTCAAACTTGACTAGGTTCAATGTATCCTTCCGATCTGAAAACATTTTACCTTGCCCAGGGACTTGCATTCCCTTCTTGGAACTTGCACAAGGTTATTGCGGTTCAATCTGCGCTGTAGATCTTCCTGCCGATTTTCCTTTGCCATAGATCCTTAACAAACTTCATGCATGACATACCAATCATTTATACATCTCCAGGTAATCATTGTCCTTCATTAAATAATGCTTTTATCCATCTAATGCACACTATCATAACTTGGTTGCAACTCGGTAAATACTAAACCTTACTCAGTAGACATTTACCTTAGGGTTTACCTACTAGGTTCCTTAGGGTTTACCGACTAGGTTCTTTGCTCGGTGACATAGTATAGTATTAACCTTACAATCAACAACATATGTAAGATATCAAAACAATCTAAACATCATGATCTCATCATTGTCTAACTTGGTAATAGTTGCCCATTGAATAACTTATTCCTCCTCTTATTCATCACATTCTTTCTGTGTCTTTTACCCACATCTTAATTCTCTTCTAATCAATCTTCTCAAGATATGGCAATATCATACTAAATCAGATAATCAATTTCTTGACATCAATGACAAAATAATGTTATAAAGATAGTTATCATCCTTCTTCAGTTATATCAATAATCTTCAACAACCTTCTTAATATCCTTATTGAATATCAACAATCTTTCTTTCTACTGAAATGCCAACAGAAACTATAAAATGTAATTTGTTTTGTTGTTGTTGTAAGTATTTTGTTCTGTAAATTTTCTTGTAACATTCGATTTAGTTGTTGACTTAGGTTTTATTTTGGCTATGAGTGTTTACTTGATGGGGTTTGTAAGGTGCTCATTGCAATGTAATTGTTTTCTTGTTGTTGTAAGTATTTTACTCTGGAAGGTAATTGTTTACTAGTGTTCGTGTTGCATTGGTGTTAATTTGCAATGGTATATATGTGATTACTGGTGTGTGCACACGAAGGCTTTTATTTAGTCAGATAAATTGATATATATATATATATATATATATATATATATATATATAGAAGTGCTGGCACTGTAAAAATTCCTTTATGGTTGCAGGCTTGCTACTTTGTTTATGTTATTTAACTATTTGTGGACGTGACTACTTTCAGACTACAACACATAGTACCTTATGTACATATACATACAGATATGTCTATATGTACATACATGGATATATATATGCGTACATGTGTGTATTTATATACATGTATACATGCCTATATATATGTGTGTGTGTGTGTGTGTGGACATATACATTTGTAGGCAATATTTCGCTCTGCAAAATTTTGTATGAGGTTGTATATAGTCATGCAGTTAGGTTTTGTTCTGGTTGTGATAGTTTTATTGGGTTTCTTTGTGAGCTTCACGCCATGAATGGTTTGAATTACTAACGTTCATGTTGCATTGGTGTTAATTTACAACGGTATATATGTGATTACTGCTGTGTACACACGAAGGCTTTTATTTAGTAAGATAAATTGATATATATATATGTACATCACGTGTACATATATGGACATGTATATATATAATTACATTTGTATATGCATATATATATATATATATATATATATATATATATATATATATATATATATATATATATATATATATATATATATATATATATATATATATATATATATATATATATATATATATATATAGAAGTATTGGCACTGTAAAAATTCCTTTATGCTTGCAGCCTTGCTACTTTGTTTATGTTATTTAACTATTTGTGGACGTGACTACTTTCACACTACAACATAGGGCACCCTATGTACATATACATACGCACATGTCTATATGTACATACATGCATATATATATGCGTACATGTGTGTATTTATATACATGTATACATGCCTATACATACATGTATATATATATGTACACATGTGTATGTGCATATACATATATCAACACTACAAAGCATTCTAAAAAAAACAATTATATATATACTTTGTTTATGTTATTTAACTGTTTGTGGACGTGACTACTTTCAGACTACAACGTATGTTATTTAACTGTTTGTAGACGTCACTACTTTGAGACTACAAGGCAGACTTGTATCAATAAATCCTACACACTTTAGAACATAGTTATTAAAATAGAGAGTTAATAACCCTATATACATATACATATACACATGTGTATATATACATACATGCATATATATATGCGTACATATGTGTATTTATATACATGTATACATGCGTATACAGACATGTATATATACATGTACATATGTGTATGTAAATATACATATATTAGCACTACAATACATTCTAAGAAAAACAACTATATATATATGTACATCATGTGTATATATATGTACATGTATATATATATGTACATGTGTGTATGCATACATTTATATATGTATAGATTTATATAGATATATTGGTACTCTAACAATTTGTTAATCTTTGCACACATAAAGAACGTCAACATTCATGCACAACCTTAGGGACAAAATCATTAAAGATAGTGTTGTTTCAGAAACAGAGCACACGCATGGAGATGACCATAAGCAAGGCACACATCACCACACGGGCAAGGAAATGAACACGGATGTACCGGAGGGAGAACGCTGGGGGCAAGGCATTCTGGCGGTTGCCAGATTGTCTTGCACTTTTCCGGCGACTTTCTCCTCCTAAAAGCATATTCAGGCTGAGGAAAAGTTATAACCAAAGTTCTCTACAACAAGATCATTTACTTTATACATGCTTATGCATATATGTATGTAGTTAAGACAACAAACAGTTAAATAACATAAACAAAGTCACAACCCTGCAAGTACACCACGCCAAAAAAATAAACACCGTATAAAATAAAGAACTGCAAATTTGCAAAACTTGAAATTCAATAATGAACATTCGGTGAAAATTTTAACACCAAAATATTCTTGAGAATGGCAAAAGAAATTACAATTTAGGGTTGCAACCGGCCATAAAGAACGTTGGCATTAGTGCAGACAATAAAAATATCTGCAGAAGCCAAAACCAAACTAAAACTCTTTTAACCTAGACCAGAATTTAATTGGCAACAGAATGGTCGAAACCTAAATACCTGTCAAAGTGAACAAAGACATTGCAGACTAAAAGTAATCACATCCACAAACAGTTAAATAACATAACCAAAGTAACAATCCTGCAAGCACACCACGCCAAAAAATAAGGACGCTATCAAATAATGCATTACAAATTTTGAAAACTTAAAAAATAAACTAAACAAGTACTTAGCAACGTAAAACCATTAACGACGACAACCTCAGAAACAAGCCCAACAAAACAGTCTGCATTGGTGCACATCATCGAGGACGAAAATATAAAAACAAAGTAATAAACTTAAATCAATAAATATCTGCAAACAAGAAAACCGAACTAAAACCCTTTTAACCTACAACAAAATGCACAAACTACCAACCTTGCAACTACACCAAACCGGGAAATAAGCAGACTATAAAAAAATGCATTACAAAACCAAAAAGAATCTAACTAAAACTAGAACTTACCTTGCAAATTCAAACCATTCAGTCAGAGCCACAACAAAACCTAAGTCAACAAATATATCCAAAGTTATGTGAAATTGCCTTGCAAACTAGAAGTAGTCACGACCACAAACAGTTAAATAACATAGACAAAGTAACAACCCTGCAAGCACACGGAAGGAGAAAATAAGCAGACTATAAAAAAATGCATTATAAAACAAAAAAAAATTTAAATAAAACCAAAGCTTACCTTAAAAATTCAAACCATTCACAGCGTGAAGCTCACAAAGGAGCCCAATAAAACAGTCACAATGAGAACAAAACCTAACTTGATGACTACATGCAACCTTATGTGAAAATTTGCAGACCGAAATATTGCCGACAACAACAAAACAAATTAAATTTTAGGGTTCCAAGTGGGCATAAAGAATCTAAATAAAATGGGAACTTACCTTGCAATTTCAAACCATTCACGACGTGAAACTCACAAATAGTCACACCCACAAACAGTTAAATAACATAAACAAACAAACAACCCTACAAAGACACGGAAGCAGAAAATAAGCAGAGTATAGCTTTAATCCATTACAAAACCAAAACAAATTTAAAAAAAGTTCTTACATTGCAAATTCAAACCATTCAAGCCATGAGGCTCACAAAGGAGCCCAATAAAATAGACACAAGCAAAACAAAACCTAACTCCACGACCATATACAACCTCATGCGAAAATTTGCAGAGCGAAATATTGCTTAGAACAATAAAACAAATTAAATTTTAGGGTTGCAAGCGGCGGAACTTACCTTGCAAATTCAAAGCATGCACGACATGAAACTTAGAAAACAGCCTCGAAAATGGCTTCCAAAGTGGAAGTAGCCACGCCCACAAACAGTTAAAGAACATAAACAAAGCCACAAACCTGCAAGCACACGGGAGGAAAACATAAGCAGAATATAAAAAAATGCATTACAAAACAAAACCTCATGCGAAAATGTGCAGAGCAAAATATTGCGTACAACAATAAATTAAATTTTAGGGTTACAAACGGCCAAACTTACCTTGCAAATTCAAAGCATGCACGACGTGAAACTCGCAAAGCAGCCTCGAAAATGCCTTCCAAACTGGAAGTAGCCATGCCCACAAACAGTTAAAGAACATAAACAAAGCCACAATGCTGCAAGCACACAGGAGGAGAAAATAAGCATAATATAAAAAAAATGCATTACAAAACCAAACAAACTAAAGAAAAAAATGCATTAGAAAATGAAAAAGAATAAAATATTACCAGAATTTACCTTGCTAATTCAAACCTTTCACGGCTTGGAACTGACAGAGCAGCCTCAAAAATTCCTTGCAAACTGGAAGTAGGCACCCGCACAAACAGTTAAGCAACATAAACAAAGCATCAACCCTGCAAGCAGACTAAAGGACAAAATAAACAAACTATAAACAAAATGCATTACAAAAGAAAAAGACATTTAAATGAAATGGAACCTTACCTTGCAAATTCAAACCATTCATGCTGTCAAGCTCACAAGGAAGCCCAATAAAACAGTCACAATGAGAACCAAACATAACCAGTTAAACTGTCACAACGAGAACAAAACCCAACAAACATAACTAGTTAAACAGTCACAATGAGAACAAAACCCAACAATCTATGCAAAAATTTCCAGAGCAAAAATTGCAGAGCGAAATATTACCGACAACAACAAAACAAATTAGATTTTAGGGTTGCAAGCATCCATAAAGAAAGTCGACATTCGTGCACAGCCTTGGGGACGAAATCATTAAAGACAGCATCGCTTCAGAAACAGATTGCACACACGGAGACCATCGCAAGCAAGGAGCACGTCAGCACGCGGTCTGGACAACAACACGCACGCACCAGAGGGAGAATGCTGACGACAAGACATTCCGGCAGCCGCTGGAAGGTCTAGCAATTTTTCGAACGCTTTCGCCCACTAAAAGCCTATCGGCTTAAAAATATAATTTATATTTTAATAGAACTAACATAAAAAATAAGATATTATTAATTATTGAAATTATCAAATGACGTTCGACTTGAATCTAATAGGTTTTCTAAATTATATTATTGTGAAGTCATACTTATTCAAAACTCCTTTAAAAATATCAAAATATCTTTTTTAGATGTAAATGATGGAAGTGGACCATCATATTAATTCAAAATAGTTTCTTGACTTGTTCTAGCTCCTTATCCTTAAATGGTTAATCATTTCAAAATTCTTGATTACATATATTTTTGTTTCATAAGTAGACATGCATTAATTAAGAATATGGGTAATGTTCCTTCATTCATGGTAAGGTGTAGGTTATTTAATAAAGTAGGTTGTATCTAATCAATAGTAACTTTATTTATGTATTCTTAATAGCTTTATAATCTAAAATAGTCTGTATTGATAGATCAATAGATTACATAGAAATTTATTAATATTTGTTTAATTATTTTAGTGGATACGTCTAATATTTGTTTAATTATTTTAGTGGATACATCTCAAGGATGGTATAGACTTAAATATGATTAATTTTGTTATCTAGTTTCAAGCATGGTAATTGGAAAGAAGATTAAGGTCTTAAAATATGTTAGATAGATAAAAATAAGATTATTATTCATAACTTAAGTTTGATTGATCTTTATTCTTAATGTTGAGGGATATACAAATAAACATATCTTAGAAGGGTTGGATTCATTTATCATTATATGTAAGTACCTACCTATACTGTAATAGAATTCTTGATGTACCTTTAATTAGTCCTTATAAACCATTTTTTAGGTTTAGAAATCTTATAACTATATCAAGTTAATTGGTTAGCCTAATATATGTTTTCATTACTATTGGTTCAAGGATATCCTCTTGACTAGGATGGCATAGCACAAGAATCTATATGAGTAAAGGGTACCATGGTTTACTAAGTAAATAGTTAGGTTATTGTGTACTATGGATCTAGTTTAGATTGATACACATGCCTAATTGTGTTTTCTAATCCTTGATTAAAAAGTATTATATTGTGATTGTTGTTGATATTATTTAAACATAATGATGATAAGTGATTTGATTGTTGAAATTTGTAAACCGATGAGGTCTACTACAATTGACTTCTTGAAGAATAGAATAAGGCTTAGATTGTCCATGATAAAATAAGTTGTCAAATACTTTAATGATGATAAGTGATTTGATCGTTGAAATTTGTAAACCGATGATGTCTACTACAATTGACTTGTTGAAGAATAGAATAAGGCTTAGATTGTCCATGATAAAAAAATTTGTCAAATACTTTAGCCTTATATTTAAAAAGGGTTATGAAAAATATTCTTGGAACTTGTGAGATTGAATTATGCTGGATATACAATATTATTCACTTGTATGCTCCTGGTGTCTCTTATGTGCTCTTGAATGCTCTTGATTATTCTTGTATACTCTCATATGACTATCTATGCTCATGTATGTTGTTGCAAGCTTTTATCTTCATTTTTGAGTGTTTAATGTGTATTATTTGTGAGTATGGACAGGTCCCAAATATGGAGCAAAGAGAAGAGTAAGTTTCTAGAGAAGATTCAATATTTGCATTAATTTATCTTTCGATAAATTCAAATCAAAAAGTATTTTGGCCAAAGTTTACTACTCAATCTCTTAGTCTATGCTTACTAATTGAATCACTATGTTTTACACTCTCTTCTATATCATAGTGTTGATACATTAGCATCTATGAGTTGCTAGGAATCCTCGTGCAGGGTCAATGGTTCTTCATGTCATGAAGAACTCTGGGGAATCTTAATTTCTTTGTAGTTAGGCGGTAAAGTGCTCTAGAAAAGTTCTTGCCCCTGGTATTCTCGTGGGAGATAGATGTTAGGAGCTCCTATCAATATTATTATTAACTATGTATATCATGTATTATTATATCCAACCTTATAGTCGCTTGTAAAGGAAATAATTTTTACATGTTTTGCCTATCTTTTAGCTTATGTACTTAAAATGTCTATCATGACACAATTTTATATATATTTGAGAAAAATGAATTTAAAGTATTCTTAATTATGTGTGACATTAATGCAATTATGTAATTTGATATTTTGCTAATATGGACATCTTTACAAAGGTTATCTCAATTGACGTCTATTATTAGGCTATGTTTTTACTCTTTTATATAAAAACAAAAAGGGTTAATTGTAAATGAGGTTGTAACTCATGAATATGCAAATATTGTTTTTCTATCTTTAATGTGTGGCTTATTCTTGTTTAGTTATCATTAATTAGTTTAGTTAAGAATATATATGCATATAATTTACATTTATATGATTATATATGTATTTACTTATACATACATGTGATATACCTTCTCATTTAAATATTGCATGATGAAAACTCCATTAATCATAATCTAAGTCTGTATGCTTATTGAAGACTATATTTGGTTATCATTGTATTAGAAACATGATAATTTATGAATATTCATACTATAAGTACATCTTGCATATTGAATACTTGTCATATCAATAATAACATGTTTTCTCATCTTGCATAATGTCAATGCTTGTGTTATCCTAGAAGGAGAACCATGATTTGTACTATTGTTTGTGCTTGTGTGACTATAGAACTTTCTTAAAAGTAAAGAAATATTAATGTGTCGAATCATTATTTAGAATTATGAACTCTCTTTTACACATGATTCATTTGAAATTAAAAGCTTGGTGATAATTGTTCATATGCCTAGTGTGTGGAAAAAAGGAGTTCATTCAACAATGCTTTCTCAAAATGTATTGTGGATTTCTTTCATCATCTATTTCATAATGACGTCCATATACATATAAGAGAATAGATAGACATGTTCTCATGAATATTATGTGCTCTTATGTGATCTTGTGTGCATTATTTGATCTTGTATCCTCATAAGTATTTTGGAACCAACTTTGGACTGTATTGGAAATTATAAAAAGTCTCTGGTTGCAGATAGATCTCTAATCATTGAATTGAATTATTTTAGATAATTAATTAAGTTACATTAGAATACCACATAATTCCATTACTCTTGCAAATATTACTTTTCTAGTCTTCCTCATGCTAGCTCAATAATCCTTTGTTTCATGAAAGATTCCAAGGAAGTGTAAATAATTAGCGGTAGGGTGCAAATATGCTCCAATAATGACCTCGCTTGTAGTAGGTTTCAAGTTCCAAGAGTTCCTATATGAAGGATCTTCATTTTTTGTTCTTATGTATTCATTGTAATCGACCTTTTGATCTATTGTAAAAGATCTTGTATCCTTATATTATGCCTTGTAATGGCTCATTGTATTAAACACTCTTATAATTAATGTTAATATGTCATGTCTTTAATTAATTTTATTTTATGTACATTAAATTGTAAATTATGTAAATATTTAATTATAGAGGTCCTTACAATATCCAAGTACCTATGAGGGTATCTTGGGTACTTCAAGAGAGCACAAACATATATAAACATGAAGAGGCATTGCTATAATCCATTACTCCTAATAAATCATTGGCATTCCGCTTAAATCAAGAGGTAATGATGAGGTAACCTTAATATTCCCATCCAATAACTCATGTGTGTCAAGAGTCAACAATCTCATAAAGATAGTTGACAACGTCGGGATATCCTGTAGAGAATCAAACATACATTTCGAAGAGGAGTGAAGTGATTCCACTAAAGGCTACAAAATAGGAGTCGTATCATAAAACTTTGGGAGAGGGATGGTGACAAACTCTAGAGGTGTATCCTCCTCAACTACTAGAATCAAAGAAGAAAGAGAAGTCAAATGAGCTAATTTGTTGCGGTCAAACTCAAGTTTAGGGCCATTCTCAAACTTGTGCTTAGGTGGTTGAAATGAAATCTTCATGTCAATTGCGGTAGGTCAAAGGATCCAAGGAAAACTAGGATGAAGATGTGGAGAATAAGTAGGAGGAGCAGACAAGGCCATATTAGACATAACTTATGTATGAAGTGTGTCTATGTGTTACACAAATGGAGGAATATCAGGTAGAGAAGTGATAAGAGGCTCCTCTAGGAAGGGAGAAATGAACACTTGCACCCGCTTAGGGAAAGGTTCATTGAAATCTCCTAAGGAAGCTAGAAGAAAGATTAAAAAAGTAGCAAAAATAGAAGTAGATATAGTGGGAGCAAAAAAAACTAGAATAGAAATGGAAGAAGATGCAGGAGTAGAGACAAAAGTTTCATCCTCGGTTTTTATGGTAGCTTCATGTTCCTGATCCATCGCCCATTGAGGATGCGTCCACTCACATACAAGCTAGTTCCAACATAGATGAGAACCAACAAGTTCAGAATTCTAAGAAGACTTTATAACATCATCTTCCATAGTCAAATCTGTAGTCATAGTCATTGCTAGCAAAATAGAAGGCTCAACTGATGAAACAAGAGGTGTCATAGATATAGGGACCTTGTCCTTGACCAAGAGCCCCTTTCCTCTTTTTTCTTTCAGAGAAAGTGAAGGAACAGGAAGAACCCTCGAAGGTTGAGATGCAATTGCCTCACATGAAGGACCAATCGAGGAAGAACACTTATTTTTCCATACCAAGTAGGGTGAGAAGTCTAGAAGAATAGAAAGCTTAAATAGAAGTGTGGGTGTCTTTTATTTTCCTATTCTAGGCATAGTTGAAGGAATAGGATGCACCACTGGAGGTTGTGATGTCTTGGAAGAATGGGGAGGTCTACTCATGAGAGAGCAATTTTTCTCAACCCTTGATTAAGAACAAGCAGAAAATGAACCATGCTACCACATAGGAACATGCCTGGAAGGGGGAGTGATAGAAGAAGGAGGAGATAGAGAAACAACAAGTAAAACTAATGCAAATGCTAGGTCCTTGGTTTTATACTTATAATAAGCCTTGTACAATGAGTCACTATGGAGTAGCATGGGTCCAACAAGAGCGGGCTAAAACTAGTCCAAAGAGAAGCCCCCACATTACACAAGTGCCTTATACCTAGTGTCCTTGATAATCTACATTGTGCCATCATGAGGAAACTTTAGGCATTTGTGTATGAATGGTGGCATTTGAATCATCATATATCACCCTATGTAGTCCATTAATAAAAGGTGCCTCCTTAGTGGTCACATTAACTTTGCAGGCAAGATAAACCATAACACCAATGATGATATTATCTTTAATCTAAGCAAGAATGTACAAGAGAGAAGGCTCCCATTGGAATGACAAATCATTAGGCATATATCTTGACCTTTTGACTCAAAGGGGAGATTGGAGTGATCATCACCATGCTCACATATACAAAATCATGCTTACCAAAACAAAAGAAGATGTAGTCATAAAATTGGAAGAATTAGGATGGAACAGATCTATGTAGACCTACAATTCACTATTAGCCTAGGATCTGCTTCAAAAATGGAACCAAGAAAGGTATATGATACCTAGGAAGCACGAGAGAGGGCTTTGTTCATGAATGAAATACTTTTGTTGCTCAAATAACTTAGCTTGCCTAAGAATGATAATATTATCTCTTTCTTGCTATAGATTATAATATTTGTCATGAAGCTCCTCAATCTTTTACCTTCCAGAGCCAGATAAATCCTTAGATAACTTCAAATTCACTTGAGCTTGTTGGATCTTGTCTTAAATGATATTCATCTCATCTTTGATTCTTTGAGTGGCATCCGACCACTAAAGACTAAAAGCAAATAATATATCACCATTTTCCAAATAAGACTGACCTCTAGAGATAAGATGGGAAAGGTGATGATGGGCTGATTCACATTTGGTCTTGATTTCCTGCAAGAGTTTTTCTCTATCATCAGCTAAAGCCTTTTCATATTTCTTTCTAATTTTCTCAGCATGACTACCCAAGGAACTGATCAATATTATGCATTTTTCTACACTGGGGGTGTTCAGATCTAATTGACACTCAAGAATGGCAACATGCAGTGCTAACAAAAGATCTTCAACAATCTTGTTACCTTTACTGAAATATTGCCTAGTAGAGGAAATGAATAGAAGATGCAATTGGTGGGAGAATTAAAGGAGCAAATAAAATCCTTTTCCAGACATCTTCAGATCAACCAGGGTTGGTACCAATTATGGATACATGTATGCTAGAATCCTTTGTCGAGATATTTTCCTTCACATATGATGGGATATTGCATTCAGTGTTCCTGGATCATCCTTGTTAGATACTTGGTTATCAGTAGAACCTTCAATTTCTTTTCTCTTGTCGGTCCTTGAGTTGACCGGAGGGACTTCAGAAGTTTCGGGAAATCCATACTACTCATAACATTGTCCATAGGATTTTCCATATCATTCACATCCATGGGATTATTAATAAGACTATTTAAGTGATCATTTTTGTCTTCAGGAACAGTAATATGCACATCCTCATGTATGCCAGTAGTGATACCAGAAACAAAGGGGAAAAGACAATGGTTCTTTGTAATTGTCAAAGTCGTATCCATGATTTCTTTCTTAAGTTTTTCTTTGGCGTTTGGTACACCAAGCATGAGATCATCTAAATTTTTCTTGGTCCTTAACTTAGTTTTGCATAGTTCCATTAAGGTGGCCATATTATCTGGAGAAAGGGATGAACCAACAACCTCAAATACATGATATTTAATGGCCTATTCCTCTTCTCTAGAAATTTTCCTAATTCTTATCAAATCCTCATACAATTATTTTGGAACAATGTTTCTATACTCATCAATTGTAGCTTCATATTTTACATAGTACATTATTAAAAATTTGATTATGATATTTTTATCTTTATCATTAGCCTTAGTAAACAGATTACCTACCTCTCTTGAACTTGTGCCTTGAGTGAGGGATTCACACAACCTTTATGCATCGAGTGGTTGCTTGGCCTTCTTCCCTTTGGATTTCCAGACATGTATCTGGTACTACTTAGCTTCTTCTTCTTCCTCAAATTCTAAGATGATGGTTTTCCTCTTGATTTTAATCTTTTTCTTAGGAGAGCTTGAAGAGAGAAGCTTTGTTTGAGAGACCTTGGCTGTCCCAGATGCACCAAGCCTTTTGGATCGCATATCTTTCAAAATTTCTTCTTCAATCAAATTGGCTTTGTCCAAGGATTCTTGAATGACCTTTTTTCACTATCTTTTCTTGATCCTTCTTGGTTAGTTCCATCTGGACCTACAAGGATTTTTCATCTGCAGTCCCAAAACATTCTTGGGATTCATCTACCAGACTTTCCAAGAGAACTTTAGCTACGCCTTCAAGTGTGTCAAAAGGTACTTCATACCCAAATGGAGGAACCCATACTTTTCTGGGCACCACAACTTCCTTGTAGCATTTATCCATCATAATTACAAATATGATATCATTTTTGTACTTGGCTACAATTTCCTTGGAAATTCTATATCTATTCTGCATGTTCATCTAATAGACGGAAAAGAAAGATGCAAACTCTTCTTCTCTTGTCTTTTCATCAATAAACCCTCAGAGCTTGTCTAGAATCTGGTGGGATACCGGTTTGTCTCATGACTAGAAAACCCTACCATGATTGTTTCTTCTCTCTGTACTAAACAAAATACATAGAGATAGGGTTCCAAATTTGAAAGAGTGTTTCTTCTCTTTGCACTGAGCAAAATTATCCAAAAACTGTTGATGTAGGATTTCATAGAGGTTGAAATCCTTATTTAATTATGCCATCTCATAAGCCATGTGTAGTGCAGTAGTTGAAATGGAATTTTCTCTGTTTGTGAAATAAATTTTGTTTCCAATTATCATAGATAGGTACTTAACTATGGGATTCCTGACATTATCTATCACTAAAGAATGCTTGTCAAATGTAGCACTAGTCAATTCCATAACCACCTTATTCTTGGATGACTTTGATCTGAGAATTCCACTAGAGTAACTCAGACATGTGATGGTCTTCATTACATCCTTGGTTATCATGTGGGTTTGGTCTAACCAGAGGAACTCATCATGAAACATGTTGATCGCTAGCTTGACACACCTGTCATCATAATAGAAATTCGGAAAATTATTTCATGTGTTCAAATTCTTCTGAACTAGGTTAACAAATTTCGGTTTTACCTAGCCACATTCATCAGCCAATTGTTGTGTCTAGAGATCTAGCATCTTTCCATGATGAATAAATTCTTCCAACTTGACATGGATGTAAGACCTAACATCTTTCACCAGAAAAAACCCAATGGTATTTTAAAAAATGCTCCACTAGGATCAATCTGAATTGCTATGTAAGGTGTCTTTGTGAATACAGGTCGGGACTTGGGAGCAATATCAACAACTATGGGGGCATCCATGATCACTAATTCTGCAAATGGTTAACCTTGATCGAATCTTGCCAGAGAAACCCTAAGTTCACTTGGTTGCCTTAATCGCCTTCACAACTCTTGAATGCTTTTAATTCAAGGTAAAGAACAATTAAGCGATGTGTTTTCTTTAAATTCTTTCATCAAGGGATTCACATTAAATACACATGAGTTATCTTCCATATTCTCAACTTTCACAACAACTTGTCAGTTCCTGTGATGAGTTATGATAATGATTACTAGATCCCTTTTCTTACTAATATACTGCCTCATACAAATTTGGGTGGGGATAAAATTATGCCTTTTTGATTACTCCCCCTTGGCTAAAGCCACAAGTTAGCTAATTTCCAGATGAAGTGCCTCCACCGAAGCTAGATGCTGGCATTTCTGTGGTCTCCTTCTTTCTCCAAATTTTCTTCATTTCAGCTTTGACATCCTCCACATTGACTTTCTTAACTGGGTCAATTTGATTATGAACCTTATTGCTTCTACACTGTCTTGCCATATGTATAGGTTTATTGCAATTGTGGCACATAATATTTGTCGGACTTTGTCTTGACCTACAGTGATTAGCTTTATGTCCAATAATGTTCCATGTATAACATCTTCCTCTAAAGTAATTATCTATTTTGATTTACAACCGGATTCCTACATTGATGAGCTTTATTACCATATTTATTGCATATGTAACACCTACCAAAGAATGGATTAAACGATTGATTTAAATTGCTTCTACATTCTACTACCTTATGTCCTATTCTATTACATTTGTAGAAAAAACCATTAAAAGGGGTATTTTTCATACTTACCTACTGCTTGACTGGAGACTTACCTTTTTCCTCCTTGGTGACTGTCGCTTTTACCGGAGATGATTCTTCTCCATTGGACTTTGCATCCTTCTTTATTTCTGGAGATTTATTTGTTATAGTGTTGGGTTTGTCGGATTCAGTATTGCTGTGTTGGTTCTTGGCTTTCTCAAGATCTACTTTGAGAAGTGTTACTTCTTGCCTAAGCTTTCGCATTCTTTTGTTTTGCATTTCACCATTTGGTTTAGGTATTCTTTAGTCTTCTCACTATCTTCATCTTTGATCCTATAATCTGAAATGGTGTTGTTTTCTTGCTTGAGCTCCTCATTGACTTCTTTGTGTCTAACCTTGAATTTTTGAATTTTTTCTCTTAGCTTCTTGATGCATTCATTTGCTAATTGGACACTCTCCTTCGGATCTTTGTTTTCAGATTTCATTGCCTCAAGTTATTCAAGAGCTTTTCTTAAGTCGTTATTGAAATTCATAAGTTCAAATTTCCAGACCTCCTTTGAGTGGTTAGACTCTTCTAAAGGACTTGGCTTTGATACCAAATGTTGAATAACCAGAATATTGAGAGGGGATGGGTGAATCAATATTCCCTTGAACTTATTTAAACTTCTAATTAACCAATCACATAACATAATTTAAATGCAATAAACAAAATGAAGGCATAACACATAACACCATATTGTACATGGAAAACCCAATATGGGAAAAGCCACAGAGAGATGATACTCTCAGGAAAAGTGTAATATGCAAACGGTTACACAATATAAAAGAGGGGGCTCACTGCCAATTTTGTTCACTATTGGTTTGGACTCTTTGTCCAATATACAAAAGAGGGATTACAGCTAGATTATAATGTATACAAAATTGAACTATTGTAATTGCATCCAATATATGCATAGCGTACAGTTGCTTTGAACTACATAAGCTATCTCATAAATTTGTTGTATATGATTTGCACACAATACACAAAGAATTATGATTAAGGTAATTAATCATATTAAAATTACAACACAAAGAATTATAAATTTTCTAAGCTTTGATAGCTATGGGGGTTGTCCCATCAATCCATTTATAATAAAAAAAATCTATCATCAATCCTAGAATAGTTCCCAAGCAAACTTGGAAGTGAGCACGAGCATCTGTAATGATGGTGTAAGTCCTTCAGTTGGATGAGGGGAGATCATACTTGAGAGTCAATGAGATCTAAGACTAAACCTTACCATATTGGAGGATGTCACCAAATCTCTTAATGCCCTTAATCAACCATTTTTTTTCAAAACAGCCTTGGAGAAGAGCAAGTGGTTTATCTATGCAAACAAGGTTCCACCAAATTGATCTTTCCCCACAAATTTCATTGTTCTCATAAATAATGTCATCATGGGTAATAAGAACCTCCTCCCACACTTTCCAAATAGCCTTAAATACATTGGATCAATGGATGATACTAGGAAAGAGCTAGCTAAGAGATCTTTGAGAGGAAGAAATTTCCAAGTTTTAGGTTTTTTTAGGGACAGAGAGTTGGATTTTGTTTCTCACCAGCACTTTCTAAGGTTACTCACCATCCAATTATTTGAATATCCACTTGGTAGCTAGAGTAATTACTTGCAACTTGATATATTTCAACCCTAATCCACCCCTTCTCCTATCTAAACAACACCATTGCCACTTAACAGAGTGTTGCTTGTTTTAAACTTTGCCATTAGGCTAGAGAAATCTCCTAATTTTTTTTAATATAATTATCTGGAAACTACTAAAATAGCCAAACTGAGGAATAATACAGGCTAAGTGATGAGAGAACCTTTTGGCAAATGTGCATTCTACAAACAAGAGTGAGGAATTGTTTATTCCATTTACCCAACTTATGTTCAATCTTAGTTTTGATGCAAGGGCAAGAGGGCAACCTTGCCTAATGAATATTTCTAACACAAACTCCTTTTTTGGTGAGTCATTGATGTCAACATGTGCTAAAGCATATTTTATAAAAAAAATTTAATCATTTGACAAAACTAAATATAGGAAAGTCGAAGGCCTCCAAAGTCACAATTAGAAATGACCACTTTACCCTATCATAGGCCTTCTTGTTGGTGTAATTAATTATTCACATAGGATATAATTACACCTTACTTAAATTGATTTAGGATAATTCATTTCATATTAGTTTGGATATGAGACACTTAGGGAAGTGTGCACATAGGGATGATGTATGTAGGAGAAATTCCACCTTTTGTGGTCTTATCTTGTTGTTACATTCCACCTTCAGTAGGTGATCCACCTATTGGGGAATATTTTATTATTTCTCCTACCCACTCCTACCTACCCTTACCTAATCTTGTTTCTCATTGAGCCACATGTCATGATTGTGTGCTCACATATCCATATGGCCTTGCTTTTATAAGCAGGCTCATCTACATTGTATGTAATTTTGGATGATCCAATTGATCAGTATTTTGCATCTTGATTAGAATACAATTTATTATTCTATTTGTCCCTCTTATTGTGCTATCAATTGGACTCTAGATCTTGGAAAATTCTCACATGGTATTAGAGCCATTAGAGTGCCATTGGTTTGGCAATTGCGAGAAATTTGATGCTATTTGGGGTTTTGTATTTTGGATCTTTCTATTGCATGTTATGATTGGATATTCTTGGGTCAAATATGAGGTTATCATTGGATTGAGGAGGTTCGAGAAAGTCAGAATTGCCTTTTATTTTGTCCAAATCCGACATCCGAGGCCAAATCTAGAGCCATTAGAAGGTGGAGGGCGGTGACTTGTCCCAGCAACGATTTGCAATTTTTAAACATTTTTTGTCAAATCTGTCATCGCCATCACGCTCAGAACACCCAAAAATCTCAAGATTGACTATCAATTCATCGAAATCGATCTTCATCACCTCGAGCTAAAACAAAAAATCTCCCTCCTTGGTCATATGGACGTCTCTGCAGACTGGTATATTTTAATTAGATAAAAATATTTCAATTTTTATTTTTTAAATCATAAAAAAAATTATTAAAAAATCTATATTAATTTTTCTTCGGGGGTCTTTTTTTTTTCTTTTTTTCGGGGTAGCGCTTTTTGGGCCCGCAGGTCCACAAGCTCCTGCGGGCACCGCAGGTGGTCCTTGCAGCCCGTAAGCCACATGCAGTGGCAAGTGTACCTGCAGGTACACAGGTTGTCCCTGCGGAACCCCTGTAGGAGCATTAAAAATGTTTTTTAAATTCATTTTTTATTAAGTTTTTTGAATAAATTTTTAAATATTAATTTTTTTAATGTTTTTAAAATGTTAAAAATTCAAAAAAAATGTTTCCTTTATTATTATTATTATTGAGTAAAAATTTTATCAAGAATTTTTTTTAAAAAAACATGTGTTTATTTTCCTTGTTTGTAATAAAGTTTTTTTTTGTTAATAAATAAATAAATTTCTCTTTTTTTTAAGAAAAGAAAAATTTGGTATTTAAATAAATGTTTTTATTAAGATTTTAAAATCTTTTAAAAAGAAAATTTTCATATAGTAAAAAAAATTGGGAACACAATTTTTTTGTCCACCTTCATACTTGTTTTGCAACACTTCCAACCGACAGTCAAAGGCGGGGGAGGGGGGTCAGTTGCTCCTTTATATCTCTTGACAACATTCCAATCGGAAGCACATTTTCTACAATATTCTACAAGGCATCTTTTTGGTGGCATCATCTTCATGTTTCCAGATTTGTAGTATATCATGTTGTATTCTCTTGCATGAGCAATGTTGTACTCACACTAAAATAAAGTGCCACACTTCTTTCTATTTTGTCATTTATGACATATTTGATATAATCCTCTTTTACACCATAGATTAAGACTATTCATGTGATACTTTTAGTCTCTAGTTGAGAAAGTATTTGGATCAAGTACATCTTCCATTGGTGTTCATCCATATGTCTCCTTGTGAGACTTAGTGCATGGCTCCCATTTAGACTTAGATTGTACACATTTGTGTATGGCTCCCGTGAGACTTTGATTGTACTAGTACTTATGACATTTATGAGTATCCAGGTGATACTCAAAGTAGGTTGTCTCCATGCCTGATCTTCATTTTATTGCAGTGAGTGATTCATCATCATCGACATTGGTACCTGGTTTTGTCACACTTTGACATTATTGGTGCAACATTGGCTCTATTTCTTCCTTATGGGAAGGTATTTTGGTCATCATTGGACCATACTTGTAGGAGATTCTACATTGAGGGGGGGGGTTCATAGTTTTTCTTCTTCTTTTTTATTGGGGGGACTTTTTCCCACATGAGGTTTTGTTCTTCTCTTTCATCATTGAGAGCATTGTGTGCTTTCATCTCTCTTTTGAGGGGGAGTTTTTTCCCATTGAGGTTTTCTCTCTTTCTCTGCTTGTGAGATATTGCATTGGTTTTCATGCATTTGCATTTGTACATGGGTACTTGACATGGCCTCATAGCCGAGACCCATCTTGCATTGTTGACTTGAGTATACATTCCCCTAAGTTGCACTTAAGGGGGGGTGTTGGTGTAAATTATTTCTCTATGTAATTACACCTTACTTAAGTCACAAGGGCTTCACTTAGTGAACCTGGGTTATAGCATGTGCATTCATAAAATACTAAAGAATCCCCCTATTTTTTAAAAATGTTGCCCTAAACTCCCTTTTTGTCACCCCCTCCTAATACACAGTCTAAATTAAAAGCCCCCTATTTTCACCAAATATTGGATTTTTTCATAGCCTGAATTAAAAAAACCCCTATTTTCACCGATAGGCAATATATTGTACCCTCAATTTTGAAATATTAAACACTCCAATATGAGTGCACGTGATATAATATTGCCTAGCCAGTGAAGCCCCCATGACTTAAGTTGACTTAGGTAATGCATTTCATAGTAGTTTGGATATGAGACACTTAGGGAAGTGTGCACATAGGGATGATGTATGTAGGAGAAATTCCACCTTTTGTGGTCTTATCTTGTTGTTACATTCTACCTTTGGTGGGTGATCCACCTATTGTGGAATATTTTATTATTTCTCCTACCTACCCTTATTTCTCATTGAGCCACATGTCATGATTGTGTGGTCACATATCCATATGGCCTTGCCTTTATAAGCAAGCTCATCTACATTATATCTAATTCTTGATGATCCAATTGATGTATTTTGCATCTTGATTATAATACAATTTATTCTTATCAATCTATTTGTCTCTCTTATTGTGCTATCAATTGGACTCTAGATCTTGGCAAATTCTCACACTTCTCAAAGTCCGTAAGTAGAATTTTCACCTTTTGATTAGAAATCATAGACTCCTAGCTAGCCAAAAAAAATTCCAAGATATGTATTTGCCTTTTATAAAGTCAGTTTGAGTGTTTCTAACAAACTTCAGGATCAGTATGTCCACTAGTCTAAGGGCTATGATTTTAGCAAGTATCTTGTATGAAACATTAAGCAGTGTAATCAGTCTCCATTTTTTTAATAATGGTCTTGTTCCCTTCCTTGTGGAGTAGTTTAATGACCCCTCTGGTTATATTCAGACCCAATGCTCCTCTATTGTTGGCTTCCTTGTATATTATAACCAAATCCTCACTAATTCAACTAATGTGCTTCATGTAGAATTCTACTGGAAAGCCATCTAGGCCTAGAGATCTACATTATCGAGGATATTGATGGCTTTTTGAACTTCATATAGAGTAATGTCTTTGTTAAGACTGACAATGTTATCCTTGGAAAGCTTGTAGTGAATGAGTTGCTTGTAGATTTCCCTAGCTTCTTCGCATCTACTTCTATTACTTTCCATAGTGAACAACTTCCTGAAGTACTCTAGGAATATTCTTTTGATCTCTACTTGATCTTGGATGGTCTTGCCATCTTCCCAAACTTTATCGATTTTGTCTTCAAATTCTTTGTACTTGAGATATTTGAAAAAATAAAATTGACCCTCTGTCTCTATTCTTAATCCAAATCAGTTTTGTTGTAATTCTTAATCCTCAAATTTTTTTATTTACAAATTTTCTCAAGGAATCCTTGATCATAGTCAAATTATCATTAAAGGCCTTATTAGATGGATCATCCTGCAATGGAGCTTCTAATAGGAGGAGTTCATTATTTAGCCTATCTTCTATCTAACTATTATCTATTGCGTTCTTCTTTCCTATTGTCTAAAGCAACGTCCTTCAACTTATAACATTCTGATCCCATTTACTAATGGAAAAGGGGTTAGATAGTCTTTGTAAATGAAACAGTTACAATAGTCATTATTCAATAAGATGATATTGAGTAGAAAGTTGTAATTTCTATTTGTTCTACTTTCATTATCATTAGTAAGAGCTATGCCAATAAGGATGGGATGATGATCAAACATAGTGTAGGGTAGCATTTTGATGCTATTTCCCTTACTATCCTTATTGAAACTAAACTGTTTTTATTAACATATAGTATGTCCAGCCTACAATAGATCCTTTTCTTCCATTTTTGATAGTTCCATCATGTGAACCAAATAGTCTGGTGTTCTTTCCTTTTGCCTTCAAGAGGGTCTACGAGGCCAAAAAAAAATTCATTCTAGTCTAGAAATACCTATCATTTATTTTCCATTCAAATTTTGATCTTCCTACCTTGTCATCTTGTCTTTCCACCATATAAAAATCCCCTCCAATGATCCAAGGGACAACAAGGAGGTTATAGTCACATTTCTATAAATCAATCCTATCACTATAATCACTAGGTGCATATAGAGAGAGCATAGTCCAAATTTAAGATTGTCTATCTCAACAATGATCCGTATTGTCCTATTATAGGGTAAGGAGCCATATTTTGTGATATGATGAGCCCACTTATTTGAGATTAAGATGGAAGCTCAAGCCCCTTAACTTCCCATGTTGTGTGATAAATTTTGCAAATTCTTTCCAAATGCAATCAAGGTTAACATCAAGGGTGAATTGTGTAGCTTTCACCTATTGCATAAAGATTGCATTTTTATTCTTAATCTGATTAATAGACCTTTTGACAACATATTTCCTATTTGGGGACTCTAATCCCCTCGCATTCCATGAGGTACAATTGAAGTTCATGTGGCTCAACTCATCCAGAGGTATTGAGTGGCTTCCTATAGCTGCCAAAGCATTTAGGTCAACTATTTTCAGATTCTCTATTTTTGTGTATGGGGGAGGTAGAGACCTTTGGCCTCCCTCTCTTCTTTGGTTTCACCAATATCTTTTCCCCCATGTTGAAAGGTTGGAATAATAGTATTGTTTTCTTTGAAATTTTATTTGAAGCATTCATGGTATGAGGAAGAATTATAATATGTTTTGACTTATTTTATCAATTAAAATTTTATGAAAAAATTAGTTAATATGGAATGAGGACAAGTTCCAAGGGGTCAAAAGGGTGCTTATTAAGTCTTATAAGAGACTCATCTATATTCTAATGTTGCTTTGCAAGTAAATTTAATGCTAAGTATTTTCAGATTTAAATTTGAGAATTTCATGGAAAATGACACCAACAGAGTCAACATTGCAAAGATTTCATATGGGCATAATTGGGCATACACTAGAGAAGACTAAAGAAAATTATTAAAGAGTACAGTGAAGGCAAGAGTGCAGATGGTGATCACAAAGGGGAACGTCTCGCTAAGCTAGATCATACAATTATATGCCAACATATGTAGTTTGTATATATCAACGTTATCTATGTTTGATGTCGTATCTATCTTACAAGAAGTCGAGTTATAGAGTTTGGGTTGATCAAGCTGAGGCCCTGCAAGGAAGCCACTTTACTATTTTTTGGTTCATTTTGAGGTAGAACTAATTTGTTCCTCGACTCTCGTGTGTATATCTCTGTGTATGTTTATACCTTATCTTTAATACAAAAAAATAATAATTTAATATATGTTGTTTTAAAGAATATTGTATGTTTGTCAAGTTTTGTGGATGTTAGATTTGTTTGTGTGGAGTGTTGGTGTGAATGAGGTTATATCCTAAGTAGTTCATAGTTATAACCTATTCACATGTTAAGTTTACTTAGGCTAGCTTGCATTCAAGTGAGTTGCCACATGCAACTTATCATTTAATATTGTTCTTGTTAGTTATCCTAGGTGGCATTCTAGAGGATATGAGTCATAGCTCATTATTTAATATCAGTTTTATAATGCATCATGCATTTAATATTTGTAACAAGGTAGTTGCATCACCTTACCTATATAAACAAGTCTCATTTGTACATTATATCAATCAAATTCATCTCAATCATCTCAATGTTTATTCAAGCTCATGTTTGAACATTCTTTCGTGGTTGGAATCTTTATTGGTTGATCCTTGATGTCTCTAACCTCATGATGGGCTATTTGTTATTCCATCATGATATAAGAGCTCCAAATGACCAAGTAAAGTCCATCCTATATAGGAGAATTGTTCTTTTGGATAGAAATCTATTATATGTGGAAGAAATTGCTACCCCCTTGTCAGGATAGTTCATAGGAAAAAATGCTCGATCCAACATCATTTTGTAAAATAATTGTCTATTTTTGGGCATTTGTTGCACGCCTAATATGGTATCATTGTTCGCATTTTAAAATTTTATCCAAAATTCTTATTTCAACAACCCTGTTGAGGCCAAAGTACCGAGGTGATGATATTGGCACTGTACCTTAATCTAGGTTGTGGCATTATTCTCATTTGTTGTGGTATCATTGATAGAGGTATTAATTTGTGCCTTGTTATGGAAACTTTGTTTACAGTCACAACGATAACCTCATTGGTCTATTTAGACATCAATTTAATCATCAGGCTTAGCATGTGGTGTTGCTTTATTTATTTCTCTAAGGTGTTGTTCAATTTTTGAGAGTCAATTATGCTTTTGTTGGCATTAAATATTTCGTGACGATGTCATTTAATGGTAACTATATCTAATTTATTAGAGGGTTCAAATATGTGCATCGAGCTTGAAAGCAATATCATATTGTGCTACCTTTTTTGCAATGTGGTTAGAGTGGCTTTTCTGCATTTTATCATTTTGCTTTCCATCACATTTTAGGAGGTGTTTTGTGATTAACATGAATCCAAGGCTTTTATTTCTTATTAGTAGTTGCCATAGACAATACTATTGCATTCACTGAAGCCCAATTAATCAATTAGTTTACACCAATAAAAAGTGATTATTATTTTTGTTAAAAAAAAAAAAACTTGGTTTTTGTAAAGTTGAGATTTATATTTTTAAATTCAAGATATTATAAAAATTATTTATCTACACTATGATTTGTTTAAAATTTTTGGTGTTATAGGAGCAAATTTTTAGGAATGATAGATTATTTAGGTTTTTTGGGATTTTTTTGTATTTTAAAAATCGAAAAGTCTATTTTAAATAGCTTTTTTCATTTTTTATTATTTATAATATTGTAAACAAAATATTTTTTCTAAATAGATATATAAATTTTAATAATTCCTTTTTATCTCAAAATATAGACAGTAAAACCAATTATAAGGATTTGATTCGGTTTAAATTAAACTAGCAATCTCACCTTAGTGTGCAATTGGTATGCCAAGGACATCTTTGATATTATATTTAATTTAGTTTTGGACCTTGAACAATATATGCAATTAACAAGTAATGTTCATTTTTTTTACAAATTATTTTTGCAAACTCTTTTGAATTGGAAGTAACTAATAATACAATGGTGTTGCGAATAAGGGAAATTATCGTATTGTAAAATTTGTACCTGTAGAGTATGAAAACTAGATATAATTAGAAAGTCAAAAATTGTACAACTTTTGTTACATGCTTGATTGTTTAACAATGATTATTGAATATTTATAGATTTAGTAATTAATATTTTTTTAAAGGAACTATTTGTTGAATTGTTTGTAAGTTGAAAAAGTCTAGATTTAATGTATACATTATAGAGATACAAAAACAAGTGATTTATTGAACAAACCTCGAGATGTTTTCACTTGTAGTAATAATAGAATAGTATTATGAATAAGTTTCAATTATCCTTTTGTAGAATTTGTACCTATAGAGTATGGAAAAGAGATAATTAGAATTTGAATATTGTAGAACTTTTGTTACATGCTTGTTTGTTTAACATTGATTATCAAATATTTGTAGATTTAATAATTGAAACAAAATCAAGGAAGTATTTGTTGAATAGTTTGCAAGTTTAAAAAGTATGGTTTTAATGTATATATTTTAAAGTTATGGAAACAAGTGCTTGAGTGAACAAACCTAGAGATCTTTTAACTTGTGTTTGTAGAACTAGTATTTGATAATGCTAGCAATCGCTCCTCTTGTTTTCGATGAGCAACATATGGGTTGGTTTGCATGTGTGAATATCTTTCGAATGTGAAGGTGGTGTGTATACAAAGGCTTGTGAGTTCACTAACTCTTGAGATAGCTATGAATGTCAATCCTTGATGATCAATGTTGCTGATGTCGATTGTTGCTCGTTGGAGTGTGAGCCCCTGTGATTTATGTATAGTTAATGCCCATGTCATTTTTAGTGGTATTTGATAGCGAACACCATGACTCATAGGGGTTATAGGAACATTTTTTGGTTTATTGTGATCCCACATTGGTCCTTTGTAATTTTTGAAGTGAACAACAACAAATAATGGAAATTGAGGTGGTCTTTCTCCATGTCTATATACAACTGCTTTGACTTTTCCAAGTGCACCATTTACTAGCCCTGTTTCCACCCACTAATTTGAACAAAACATAACCTTTTGGCCAATACATATGAGTATGTTAGATTCAAGTTACTCTTCTTCTCGATTTGAGCATGTCGATTCCCTAAGTTGCTCTGCTATGGATAATGCCACTGGCATTGCTAAAGATAACAACATACATTTATTATGTGAAGACACCATTTCATTTGTTGAAAATAGATTTATGGAGGATGAGTAATGAGATTGCTCTTCAGTTGTGAGTGAGGAGCTTGATCGTGACATTAGAGGTTGCCAATCTGCAATTGTAGGTGTAGTCACATAAATCTGTCCACTTAATTAAATGAATACTTATTATTTATTTGATTATTTAACCATCAATTAATAATTAATTAAATTAATATTTAATTAATTCATCTTAACCCTCTTCTCCTATTAATTAAATAAATTATTCAATTTATTTGATTTAATTCACTCAACCAAATTCATACCATTAATTAAATAAATAAATCATATTTGTTTAATTAAATCTTCTCTCACATTTAAATAAATTAATATTTATTTAAATCCCCCAAAATCCCACCTCTCACATTTAAATAAATTAATATTTATTTAAATCCCCCAAAATCCCACCTCTCACATTTAAATAAATAAATCATTTATTTAAATCACCTTTATCCTCCACCCACTTGTATTTTTCTACAAAAGCAAGTTGCACAATTATTTTAAATAAATAATTTATTTAAAACACCTTTATCCTCCACCCACTTGTATTTTCCTACAAAAGCAAGTTGCACAACTATTTTAAATAAATTATTTATTTAAAATCCTATTTATCCTCACCCACTTGAAACCTTTAATGGTTTCCCTTAAAGTATTCAAACTTGATGGCTTTAAAAAGTCTTCAAACTTGATGGCTTCCCTTAAAGTCTTCTTAAGACTTTAATGGTTTTCCTTAAAGTCTTCAAGCCTTTAATGGTTTCCCTCAAAGTCTTCAAGCATTTTAATGCTTTATCTTCTTTTTCTCATTTAAATAAATTAATATTTATTTAAATATTTATCCAAATGCAATTTACACCATTTAATTGAAATAAATGATTTTATTTTAATTGAAAATACCAAAATTTCTCCCACTTACATTTTCCTACAAAATCCACTTGTATGCCTAAACCCCTTCTAAATTCTTCTAAACCCTTCCTAATTAGCCTAATCCATCCCCTAAATATTGTCACATTCCTAAGCAAAATGGAGTCACTTCTCAAAGCCTAAAAGTCTTGGATAACCTTTGAAAGCTTCCAACCTTCAACCACTAAATGTCTCAAAGTCTTGGATAACCTTTGAAAGCTTCCAACCTTCAACCACTAAATGGCTCAAAGTCTTTGATAACCATTGAAGGCTTTCAACCTTCAACCACTTAATCCCCAAAGTCTCCAATAACCATTAATGGTTACCTCAAACCCTCCCACATGGTTAAAACATTTGTTTTGACTCAACCTCTACCCAACCCAAGGGTCTCATCAAGTCTTTAATGCTTTGACCATGATTATCTCTTAATCATTTGCACAAAGGTTTATCCTTGCATTAACTCCTAATCCAGTGGGTAATCCTAATTTAGGCTTGACCCTTACCTTCTAGATAACCATGAGGTCTCCTCAGGCCTTTAATGCCTCCAACCTCTTCTCTCAACCCAATCCTATGTTGAAACTTGTCACCATTTTATTGGTGCCAATTGTGCACATGGATCCCCAACTTTCAATCCTAACCCTTGTTAAGATTGCTCAATCTTAACCCTTCATTTCCCTATTTCTTCTATAAATAGAACCCTTCTCCTCAAGCAAAAGGAGAAGCATTTTAGAGTATTGTTGTTATACTGGCATTAGCATAGAGCTTTTTCATAGCATCACTATCTACTCTTGCATAGTATTTGCTTATCATATTCAACCATCTTGAATCTCCATATGGCATCCATGGCTAGTGCTAAAAGCTGAGAGCTACACTCATTTGGGACTTGGAGAGGAGAGAAACAAGGGAGAAGCATCAAAAGGCATCATGGAAGCATCTTAGGGAGGCTCTTCTCCTTTCTTTTATTTTGTTAAACTTCTTTCATGCTTTTTTGAAATCTCTCTTAATATGTTTGGAATGGTTTTTAGTTCTTTGTTTTGTTTTTATGGTTGAAACTAACTTATTAACATTGAACTTTGTTGTTGCCTTGTCCCCATTTCCATGACATCAGTAGGCTCTGTATTTCATAAATTTGAGAGAAGGGCAGGAAAACTAATTTGTGTTGGATCGTCTCCAATTTGACAAAATATTTTGTTCAAAGTTATAACTGTTGTGAAAGAACACCATAGTATTCCCCCATAAGAAGTTGAAGCATACATAGGGATATCTTTGATTGGTGGTAGTTTCCCCAAGTCATCAAATAACATGATTGACCGTCCTTCAAATGGGATATGATTTTGGCTTGGGAATGCTTCATGCAATCTGCTGTCAATTTGTTGGAGTAGCTTTGGGCCAATGAAACTCATTTCATCTATTAGAATGTATCGAATGAAGTACATGTTCTCTTGGAGTGTTTCTAGCGTTTGTCCTTGTAAGGGGACCATTTCTTTTATTGGTATTCTCAAGGCAGAATGAATTCTTGGTGCCTGTATGTTGAATGTTGCGATACCTGTTGGTGCAAGAAGTAGTAGTGGTGATTGGCCAATTGGTGTTATGATCATCAATGCAATCTTGATGCTTTTAATTAAGTGAGACTTTCCAGTTCCAGCTATTCCTTGAACAATTATCTTAAGTGGTGGTTGCAAAGTAGTGGCTTGTAGGTGTGAAACAACTATATCATATGCTTTTTTTTGCTCAATAGATAGGTGAAGTTGGGTGTTTTGATTGAGATCATAGGGAGCTTGAAATGTTGGTCGATTTAAGTCTATGAAAGTAGTAGCTATTATTTATTCTTGCGGATTTACATGAGCCTCTCCCCAATCATGGTTGAGGTAAATTCCACATCGACCAAGCATGTCAATTTCATCAATATGCATAGGGAGGCCTGAATATAGACTTGATAAGATTTTCCATTCATCAGGTATATCTTCTTGCGTGCAGTCCTCCTGAATAGGTGGACTTCCAGTATTAGTTTCTTCATCTAGTTGCAGAGGTGTGCGTCACACATGCCATGGTTGGTAGTAGCAAGAGAAAGTTGCCCATTTTTCCATAACTTGGTCATCTGATGTACCAATATCATTCAGAATATTGTGAAATGGATTGTGATAGGGAGGTAGGGCAAGGGGGTTTCCCAATAGGCTTGTATTTTTACTAAGTGATAGGTCCTTTGCTAGTTTCAAGGTGTAGTCACCAAAATCAAAGTGCAAAAAGCTTATAGGCAACCTAGCAACTCTCCTTGATCCACCTCCCTAAGTCAAACACTCACTGGTTGCTTAAGGGCTTCAACTCCATTATTTTAGGCTTTGTAGTCTAATGCCTTAATCTCTCAGTTGGAATTCATTTCCTCTATCCTTGACCTATTCTCTGACTACACAAGGTCTCCTCTTTGGTCTTCTATGGTCTGGAGTGTAGTAATCCTTCACAAGTGCTACAAATTGACTTATGGAGTCTATCTCACAAAATGTGTTAAATGCATCCAAGATTAACTTGTTTCAACTTGATTTGATGGGTTTTATGCTTTACAACCTTCCTTTGTGTACCCGATTTGACAAAAAACCATATTTTAGGCCTAAAACGGGCTACAAGGAATTAGCCCTCTTTTGGGGGTTTTGTGCTCATCCTGCTCCAACGATGGACTTTCAGACAAAAAAAACCTTATATTATGATACTCTTTTGGAAGTTCTTGAGGATTTTCTAACTCTTAGGATCCATTAGGCCTCCTCCATGACTGTCCCAAAAATGGGTGCAAAAAGAAGGGTTTGCTAGGGTTTTGATGGCTCGAATCAACTTACAAGCTAGAAACCTTCAATGTGAATCATGAAACCTTAGTTCTACCATGTCACATACTAATTAGGCCAAAATAAAGTAGTTTTACACCTTCAAAGGTTAGAGAACAAGGTTTTACAAAAGATGCTCATAAGGAGTGCGCAACATTTACAACTTTTCCCTTTCTTACTTTCCACAAACACATCATTGCATGAGTACCAATTACATTCAACACATGTAAACATGTCCAAAATTAGTGAAAAAAGAGAACCACATCAGCCCTACACAAAAAGGCATTAGGCAATTACAAACCAATGAATCATTCACTATCAAAATTTGTTATCACTGCACTTTGCCTCTTTCACTGCATTTTCACTTTAACCTGCATTTACCACTGTCAAAACTCTTTTTCAAAGGTCTGTATGGTGCTTTTGATCAATTCTCTATCTTTGAATGTTTTTTAACCTTAATACCTACTATTTGAAAGAGGAAGATTGCATAAACAACTCAACTAAAATGCAAAAAATCAGTCATAATTGACTATTACCGCCAGCTGGGCGTTTCAACTTTGCCTAAAGGATCATTAACTGATCTTGGCAATCTCAAAACCCATGGGTAGGGTCAAAAAACACTCCTTGTTCTTGTTTGCAAACAAATAAAAGGAGACACAAGGTTTTAAAAACACCAATATATGGCGGAGAGTAAGCAAATGAGTGGAAACCAACACCAAAACAGTGACTCACTGTTTTTTTTCTTCACAATTTTCACAAACTGAAAAATGAAACCAATCCTTATCATGGCTTAGAAAGCCTCTTTTCTTTCACATACAACTTGAACATCAAGACAGGTCTGTCCACCTGATGAATGCATTTGCTATAGAAGATCAAAGCATCAAACCTCTTTAAAGACCCTAGCCAAATAACACACTTGCCTAGGGCTCCATGGCCACAAAAATTATTGCACCTGCATTTTTGAAATAAAAACATGTATTTACATATCTTACAAGTTGACCAACTAGTTCTTGTGAAGCCATGAACATTTTGGGCTTCAAGAAGCCAAGTTGGTCAAGCATCCTTGCCAAATTCCTAGACAAGGCAGTGAAACTGTCAAAACCAATTAATTTTGCTTAGAACTCAAAACTTAATGAAATTTGATGCCACCAAAGGGAAAAGATTCAAGAAGCATAAGAGAACTTGAAAATGTAAGAACAGTATGGCCAAGTACAGTAGATGTACGGACTGCTGCTCACATGGAGTTAAAACTTAGAGAAAAACAAGGTAAAAACCAGTGCAAACTTTCAAATGCTTGATATCTCCACAAAATCAACCCTTACAATAGTTAAAGCAGGAGAATAAATACCTCTACAAGTTAGTTATCCTCCTGTATGGACATGTACATGTCCAAGAGCACTCAAATTTGATATTTTCATGTCTAAAATGACAACTTTTAATGCCTAGATGATGCAAGGTTGATCTCAAAGACTACCAATCACCTAAGAACACTACTCACACCTAAAACCAAGCACAAAGCATGTCTAAAATCTTTTCAAAACAAAAAAACATTGAAAACTCACTTTTCCCAACATTTTGCGAAGCAACTCCAAACTGGCAACTTTGAGCAAAAAGATGAAAACAGGAAACATGACCACACAATGAGTTTAAAACTCATCCAAATAACTTAGAACAACTCAAAAACATCTTAGACAAACTTTACAACTCAAGACTAATAAAAATCAAACTTGCTATCAAACCTGTGATGAAATGAAGCTAGGTGCTCCTGCAGTAGATGGTATAGTAGTAGTTTAGTCTAACAGAATGCTTGGAAAGCTTTGTCATCTTTTATTGGGATGCTTATGAATCATGGAGATACTCGAACACTAGCTGGTGTGGATCATTCTTTCCATTGGTTGTGCTTGCAAGATTCTTTGAAGGTCCACTTTTGAGTGACTTGAATAAGTGACAATGTTTCTAAATGTGTATGTCGTGTCATATAAGCATCTATATAACTTGGGGAAGTGGTTGTGGATGTGGGTGAGATTGAAACATGTTGAAAGTTTTTTTGGTTTATATTTAAAGAAATAAATTTCTTGCTACATATGGAGAGTGGTAATTTTAACAGAAGGTGGCAAGTCTCTTGAGCACCAATATCTTGATCTACAAGAGTATTAGTAAGCATTTTTCAGAAGGCAATTGGGGCAAGTTTATCAAGCTCAAAATTGGTTGAAATGTGAGATAGCATAGCATGGTATGTTTCAGATTTCTATTCGGCTTTTGCTACATATTTTGCAATATATTTTAGAGCTGCATTTATTGAGAGAACAGGTTGGCAATCTACCTTGGCCCTCCTAATTGAGAGTATAGATGGGTTGTGAAGATTCAAGTGGTCATCATTTCTTGCAGGATTATGTTTAGGTTGGCCATTATCATGATTGGAGAGGATTAATTTCTCTTGCATGTTCCAAGGGGCTTTATAAGGACAAACAAGAGATGTCCCCTTTTTCCTAAGACAAGTTTGTAGGGTGCACTTTGTGTGGTGTTGTACATGGTTTTCCAATTCATTGTAGTCAGTGTAAGTGTTTGTTGTCATTATCATTCTTATGTTCATCAAGCAAGGATCATCAATAGGAGATCTATGAATCACTATGTTTCTTAATTCAATGGTTTTTGGGTTCCATGCAGAGACATATCTATCAATGTATTCAAGTGCATTTTTTACTAATTGAATGTTATTCCATTGTAATTTTTCAAAGTCAGCTGCTTCATGGAGCCAAATGAAACCATGGATATGTGCAGATCCTTTGTGTTGCCACTCATACCTGCGAAAGGAATTTTTAGTGAGTAATATAAGTATCAAGTGTTGTAGTACAAGATTACAATAGTTTAAGAATTATACCTATACCAATACTCTTTTGCACCAAGGAGTTTTTCCAAGACCTCTTCACAAAATGTTGTAAATTTGTGGTGCATGTATACTGCAATAAGTTGTGGGTTTTGAAATATATTTTGTATTCTCCATCTAGAAGTTGCATATGGATTTGTAGGTGCATTGGATAACATGATACTAGATGCAAGTTTGGCCATTTTGTATTTTTTGCACTGAGGGTGAGGAACAGTGTTGGGCAACCAATCTGAATAACTATGTCTGAGAGATCTCCTCTACGTTGGTTCCAGAACAGGCGTGTGCCATGAATTGATGAGGTAAACCGCATGAGTTGGTCAGCAAGCTTGTTATCGGGCAAGTCCTTTAGTCTTTGATGTAAATTAGAAATTGTTGTTGGTAAAGAATCATCTAGTTGTCTTTGCACAAAATAGGGGTTGTGGCTTGACTTTGATGATGCATCAATATGTTTAGTATGAAGTATCTAAATCATGGTTGTTGCCCAAATCTATTATCATGGTATCGTAGAATATGCATAGCATATTCATGTAACTTAACTTCTTTGATGTGTTGATGTTTGAATATGGTGCTTCCTTTTGGAAACAAAGTGGGAAATTTCATTGCAAACAATCCTTCAGTGGTGTATTCATTTATGGGGGGTGGAGAAATGGGTGGCCAATTTAGAGTAGGAGTTGGTCGTCCTTTCCCTAGTTGTAGTAAAGAGAGCACCTCTTCAACCTCTCTAAGTGCAGATGGAATATTTTCCATAAATGAAGATTGTGATTCCATGTTCTCTTGTATTGTATCATCCTTTGTAGTATCTGACTGTGAGAACTCTACATTTCTTGAATTAGTGGTTGAAGTTGTTGCATATAGAAGGTCTGAGATGTTAGTAGAGGCAATGGGTAAAGATGTTAATGCAATTTCATCTAACTTTACATCTTTATAGCCTAGGTCATTGTTTATCTTATGTTTCAATGCTTCATGAACACAATTTCTACTAACATAAAAGTTATATTTGTCTTGCCCAATGCTTTCCCTGTTTACTATTATTATATCCAATTCATGTATATGCCTTGGCAAGTAGGATGCAATTGTAGTAATATCTTGAGGAAAACAAATAGTATGGCCACTATATTTGTGTTGCCCTCCCCTAGCATAAGTAACTTGAAGTACCGAGCTAACCCTTGAAATCAACATCTCCTCAATTTGAGATAGTCTTTGCAAACAGATAGGTTGCTTATCAGGATCCATATTGTTCCATTTTGAGAATCGATGACCATTATTTTCTAATGTGCATCTATAACAAGTAGTTATTCCATCACATTTCTTAGTTTTGATGCCTGGATATCTTTCCATACAAGTCGAACATGTTGACATGTTTGAGAGGCTATCCAACTTTGAACAAAATTTATTACTAGCAATGTAATAATTTTGAGAGAAAGGTGATGGAGATTGCATTTGGGCAAAAAGGCTGGGCTCAATTATCTGTTGTAATTGAGGTGGATGTGATGGTAGATTGAAAGGATTATTATATGGAGAGAAGGCAGTTGTGGAAACTTCATCAAGAAGGATGTGTTGATTTTCTCGTCTTCTTTTGTTAATAATATGTTTCCTTGCATGGTACCATATGCATTGCATTTCATTTTGGCGAGCACACGTTTCTTGCATCTTTTCATTGTGTTCTTCCATTTGAAGTTCCTTTGAGAATTAGGAGAATGTGATCTATCTATAAATGATGATCATGTAAATAGTATATATATAAATAATGAAAGAATGTGAATTGAAAGCATCTAGGTATTTGTAAGAATTTATTTTTGTTTTATTTTACAAAAAAATCTGCATGCGTAATTTTAAATAATTTGGTCAACTATTATAGCCAAACTTATGAGATAATACAATGTGGCATATAATTAAAGTAACACAAAATATCTTGATACATAAGATTAGAAAAGAGTCTAAATATTTGCTTTGTAACCAATGTAAATAATAATAAGGCTCCTAATAAATAATTATTATCAATCTACTTCTAGTTTCTCTTGAACTAATGCCAAATCCTTTGCAAAATTATAAAGAGATAAACTAACTATTTCTTCCACTTGAAGTAATGTTATGTTTATCTTAAGATGGTTCTTACAAATCATAATCTTATCAATTTCAAATTTTACAAGAGAGCTAATGTTTTCTCCTAAAATTTTCTTCAATCAAAATTAATATTAAATTTTTCTAACAAAGTGATCATAGGATAGGTGTGTTGAAAACACATTTTCTTAATAAAGTTAATAATGCTATAAATGAGACATTGAATTCTAACTCTATTCAATTTACATAGATATGCAAACATAATTTGAAAGGACATGGGTGCCCAACTATTATATATAAGCCTAGGACATAACAAGTTATGGAAATAGAACTTTATACATAACAAAAAGTAAGCAATGCTTTGAGGTACAAATAAATATATGACTATAGTTCCACATGTACTAAGATTTAAATGCAATCAAGCTAAAACAATTTAACAGTTGTAATAATGATGCCTTGTGTTTCATGCCCACCAAATGGGATCATTTTGATTTTGAGATCAAGTAGAAACTAACAATTGATTACATTGTCTAAGGTTTGTTTAGCACCATCAGGCTCTACTAGTAGAAGTTTAAAATCTTCAGCGCCAACACCCAACAAAGCATTTGCTGGTCCTTCAAATGCAATAACTTTAATGAGTTCACCTGTTTCATCTTGCAAGTTGATTTTTAGCATATAGCTAAAATCACATTCAGAGAGATCAATAGAACACTTTGGGCATCAGAATATATTCGATGAAGTCTGGATTACTTTTTTCTTGCATTTTTTATTGTCCACAATATGAGGACAAGAAAGGTAGTAAAAGTTGTCCACATAGAGTTTTGAGATAGTGGTCTTTACACACACATTCTCCTCCTCAGAAATGCTTCTATTTTTTATAGAAGAAATAGCTTGTGGATTTTTAAAGTGAAGGATGGTCAATGAGGAAAAAGAATGTTGAGTGACGAGGAGAATAGGATTAATTAAAATTTGTGAATTCAATATCCATCCACTAGTAAAACATTTTTTTTATTTTTTATTTTTTAATAAAATTCTCTCACAAAATTATAATATTATTTTAAAAATGGATACTTTGCTTTTCTTTAAAAAATATTTCTCAATCCCAACTGGGCAATGAGGAAAAAAGAATGTTGAGTGATAAGGAAAATAGGAATAATTAAGTTTAATCTTGTTTTATAAAATGATAAATTGTGAGGGAAAAAACATGGAATGAAAGTAGTCAAAATCAAACTATTATAATTTACTATGATTTAGTATGGAAAAATCATGGAATGAAAGCAGTCAAAATCTCTATCCACCACCAAAACTTTAATTAATTAATTAATTTATTTTTGATAAAATACTCTCACAAAATTATAATAATAACTCGACAATGAGGAAAAAAGACTGTTAAGTGACGAAGAAAATTAGAATAATTAAAATTTGTGAATTCAATATTGATCCACTACTAAAACTTTTATTTATTTATTTCATAAAATACTCTGACAAAATTATTACGCCGAAGGCGTACCCTATTTGAAGTAATTGAGTTAACTCTGAAGATCAATGGTTTACATCTTCTAAAAATTGATGCAAGACGATTGAACTTGTCATGACCATCGATATTGAGTTCACAAATTTAAATTAATCCTATTTTCCTCGTCACTCAACATTCTTTTTTCCTCATTGGCTAGTTGGGATTGACAAAGATTTTTTTAAAGCAAAGCAGAGTATCCATTTTTAAAATAATATTATAATTTTGTGAGAGAATTTTATAGAAAATGAAATAAAGCAGAGTATCCATTTTTAAAATAATATTATAATTTTGTGAGAGAATTTTATAAAAAATTAAATAAATAAATAAAAGTTTTACTAGTGGATGGATATTGAATTCACAAATTTTAATTAATCCTATTTTCCTCGTCACTCAACCATTCTTTTTTCCTCATTGGCTAGTTGGGATTGAGAAAGATTTTTATTAAGTAAAGCAGAGTATCTAGTTTTAAAATAATATTATAATTTTGTGACAGAATTTTATAAAAAAATTAAATAAAGCAAAGCATCCATTTTTAAAATAATATTATAATTTTGTGAGAGAATTTTATAAAAAATTAAATAAATAAATAAATTTTTTACTAGTGGATGAATATTGAATTCATAAATTTTAATTAATCCTATTTTCCTCGTCACTCAACCATTCTTTTTTCCTCATTGGCCAGTTGGGATAAAGATTTTTTGTGTAAGCAAAGCAGAGTATCCATTTCTAAAATAATATTATAATTTTGTGAGAGTATTTTATCAAAAATAAATAAATAAAAGTTTTACTAGTGGATAGAGGTTTAAGTGAAAAATAGAAATAAATCACAATTTGTCATTTTATAAAACAAGATTAAACATGCCATGACCATAATTCACAAATTTTAATTATTCTCATTTTCCTTGTCACTCATAATTATTTTTCCCTCATTGGCCAATTGGGATTGAGAAAGATTTTTTTTAATTAAATAAATAAAAGTTTTACTAGTGGATAGAGATTTAAGTGAAAAATAGAAATAAATCATAGTAAATTATAATAGTTTGAGATCATTCCATGTTTTTTTCCCTCTTTATTGTTATTTTCAATCTATCACAATTTGTCATTTTATAAAACAAGATTAAAAATTATTTTGTAATTTTGTGAGAGTATTTTATAAAAAACAAACAAATAAATAAATAAAAGTTCTATTATGTACAAAAAAAAATTAATGTGAGTTCTTATGCACTATGATCTAATTAAAATAATTTTTACCCTATAAAAAATAGGAACCATATGCAAGGCATGAGAGGAAGGCATGAGAGGATGAGTAGAAACAATAAATATCTATTTTTTAAATTATTCAATAATTAAATGAATGTATTATTTCTTATTAAGTTTTCAAATTATTATTTATTTATTATAAATTTTAGAAATTAATATTTTCATATAGGTTAACTTTGCATTTACTTATATATTTTTCATTTTTACTTATATTTGGATTTCAAATTTTTATTATTATTTATGTCTATATACCTAACTACAAATAATAAATAAAATTTATCAAATGATTCACAGGAAAACATTTGCCACTATGACAACATTAACTACAAATGCAATTACCAACATTCTTGTGGGCATATCTATTTTCGATCCTTCTTTACAGGTAACATGTGTAGAGTCCATAAAACAACGATCTACAAATGTGAAATATCGATTACACCTCTCTGATGGTGTACATACACATCCTTCTCTACTTCCTGACCAATTCAACAAGCTTGTTTTGGAGGACGCTTTAGTCAAAGGTTCCATCATTTTCTTGAGCGAATATACTTGCAAGAAGTTCCACAAATTCACGTATGTCCACAATTGCATACTATTATTTTTAAAGTTATCATTTATTCATCTATATCTCCTTAATAAATTTAAATATACTTTCATTGCAGGGCTATTGCAATTAATAGCTTGAAAATAATTTTAAATAATGCAAAAATAGTTGGAACCCCAATTCCTCTTCTACAAGCTACCAACTTCATTCAATCAAGCAGCTCTCAAAACCCACCCGAATCTGATCCATCTGAAAAATGTTCCCTCCAACAATCTAGAAGGCCTACATATGAACAAATCTTGTCTGCTTTTACAATAATCCCCATCAAAACATTGAGCCCATATCATAAGCAATGGTCAATTGAGGGTCCCATCCATGAATATAAAAATGTTGGATGTGATGGGAAAGTTTTTGGCTTTGATTTTATTGACAAAGTAGGAACTGAAATACATGTGACTTGTTCAATGAACTTGTTGATGAGTTATACCATGTTATTCAATCTAATAGTCTTTATGTGATCTCCAATGGTCGTGTTAAAGTTGCCAACACCAAATATAGTAGCTCCACAAACCCTTTTGAAATATTTCTCCACAACTCATCTACCATAATTACATCCACATCCATAGACTCTACCATACCCATGCATAGCTTTGATATAAAGAGCATAGATTCATTGGAATCATTACCTGTTAATCACCTTGTAGATGTCATTGGAATTCTTGTATCTATCTCTACAACATCAACCATATGCAAAAGGGATGGCACCGAAACAACAAAATGTATTGTTACAATCATAGACACCTCAAATTGTACTGTTGAAGCTACACTTTGGGGTCGTCATTGTTAGATTGAAGGTAACCAAATCTCTGAAATGTACATAGAAATAACTCACCCAACCCTTGTAATCAAATTTGCCTGTATAATTTCTTGGCATGGAAAAGAACTTGACACCATATTTTTTACTACAATTATAATCAGTCCCAAAATATTGGAAGCGTCAACATTGCAAACATGGTATTGGTGCAGAAGCACCTAGTTGAGCAAAACTCCCATTTTTGAGTATTTAATGCTTTAATGTTTGTAAAGTCTTGTGTTAGGTTAATTATGTTTTTTTAGGTTGTTTTGGGTCAGGTTTAGTGGTTTTGATCTCATTTTGGGCTATAGAGATCAAGTTGTGCCTTTTAGGCCTTGAGTTGACAATTTTTGGCAAAAATGTGCAAAATTGCCAAAAATAGTTTTCTAGTGCTTTCCAAAGCATTGGAACATGTTTTTTAGGTGTTTTAAGGCATGTCTAAGTGGTTTAGACAAGTTGATAAGGTTAGGTTGTGAAAAATGCATCTTGGAGCAAGAAAAGTTGTCATTTGGCTTGAAAAGTTGTCAAAAGTTGTCATTTTTGGGGTTTTCTTGCAAATTGAAGTTATGAAAGCCTCATGTCTGTACTAAGGCTTGATAACCAACTGGAAAAAATATAAAAGGCCTCCCTTTTCCTTGGAAAGGGTTGGTGATTGTTAAAACAAAAGGTTCTTCAATAAAATCAGAAAATAATGGCTTTATGACTGGTTTTTGTATCTTTTAGAGCAATGGTCCGTACTGTACCTTCTTAATCCATACTGTACCTTTGGAAAAGTGTTCATGGTACTTTTTTAATGCTTTGTAGTTTCTTGTGGCATTCGTTTCTTCAAAAATTTTGATTTTACAAAATTATTTCTAAAACCAGGTGCTTGCTGCCTTGTCAAGGGTTTGAAGCTCCAAAATGACTCCACTTGACTAATCCATGCTTGGGATCCCACAATATGGATTCAGTCAAGTTGGCAGTCATGTATATACTGTACATATGCTTTTTTTAAAGCCGAAATGGTGGTTGGAAGAAGGATTTGAGTGAATACTAGGCAAGTATTGATTACTCAGCTAGTAATGTGTTTAAAACTCAAGATTTGCACCCAAAGTCTAATTTGGGGTGAGAAAATACATGGGGCAGAGGTCTGGACATATGGCCAATGGTGTGTAAGATCAAATTTCCTCATTGGTTGAGCTTGATCCAATCAAACTTTATCATTTTGTAAGGAAATAGTGAGTTCACTGTTTTTATGAGTTGTATTTGACTAAATGCTCATGGCTTGCCTTAAGAGCATAATCCAAGCCTTGAATCATGAAGGCATTGTAATAGGAGGTTTTCTAAATGTTTGAAGACCTCATTGAGGCTCTGTACAAGTTAATATTTCTTGTGTAACAGGTCCAAAGAGTGCAGCAGCAGTCTAACTAGTAAAGGGCAGCAAATTGACAGTCTTAATGACATTTCTCTCCATTTTCAGTTGCTTGCCAAGTGTTTGCTAAAATGCTTGTATGGAAAGATCAGGGGTTGAGTAAGTATAGTTGGAAGGGTTAAGTATTTTGAGTAGTTTTGTGCATGGGCAAGAGACATCACCTAGAAGGGAGTTTGTTGGGCAAGCCAACCATTGAGAATTTGACATGACAATAATAGGACAGATTGGATATTCAAACACAACAGACTCTACAAGTCGTTAGCCAATAAATTGTTCATTTTGAGAAACTAGCCTTGTGCATGCTTACCTACCAAGCTCCCTATCATAGTGGTATCAGAGCAAGCAAAAGGTCTGGGATATAGAGGTGAAGATGGAGTTAACAAAATCTGAGAAAGAGATAGTAGGTGCTTACAAGAAGTGGAAAGAACTAATGTTTGGTGGACAAAAGAAAAGAGAGGAAGAAGAGTTGAGGAAACAAGAAGTTGAAAGAACGAAGTGAGAAGAAGAAGAAAAGACACGAGATGAGTTGACAAGTTTAAGAAGGGCTTTAGAAGCAAATGAAGCAAGATTGAGGGAGCTTAAAGAGGAACTAGAGAAAAGAGAAAGGAAGATGTTGAAGAAGCAGATGGTGTAGTAGTACACAATGGAAGTTTAGTGGAAGAAGTGACCCCAAGTACCATAGAAGGTGAAGTTGAAGTTGAAGAGGTAGATAGTCCATTCAGTGACTTTGGGCAGCAAATGCATGCTGAAGTGAAGAGTGAGCAGCAAAGAGTTGAAGAGGAACCATATATGGCAAAGGTTCTTGAGGATAAGCAAGGGTTAGAGACCAATGTGGCTGAATAACATGGTCTTCACCCTGATGATGGATTTGTTGAACAAATTAGACAAGAAGAAGACATGGTACAAGGGTGTCATGCACTTGAGAAGCCTATTGACAAGCCAAATACAGAGATAGTTGTTACTGATCATTATGTTGCTACAGCAGTCTACATGCATGAACACTATCAGATTGGTATTAGTCTTTATGAAGGTGTCATGACCTTTATGGGAGCAATGCTCTATCCTAGGTTACCTATGCATGTCACCAAGCACATCTACTGGTCCCCACAAATGAGCACTTCTCCTCACTTTGAGATGAATTTCATTGAGATTTCTCATATCTATTCATGGAGTTGTTCTTGGACTGAGAGTTTGTTGGAATGATAGTTGATGGTATCATCTACACCTTATGAGCAGCTACATCTATGGTGGATGTTGATTTTTGAAGCAAGGCCTAGAGTGAAGATGAAGGAAGGAGCTTTTCATTTGGCCACGCATGACGAAGCCGAAGGCAAGTACATGCCAAAGGTCAAGATGAATCCTATATGATTTGCAGGTATCATTTGTTTTGCAGGTATCATTTCCAAGAGGACTTGGAACTTTTTCAATTTTGGGGAGTATGGTGCAGGAGCACCTAGTTGAGCAAAACTCCCATTTTTGAGTATTTAATGCTTTAATGTTTGTAAAGTATTGTGTTAGGTTAATTATGTTTTTTTAGGTTGTTTTGGGTCAGGTTTAGTTGTTTTGATCTCATTTTGGGCTCTAGAGATCAAGTTGTGCCTTTGAGGCCTTGAGTTGACAATTTTTGGCAAAAATTTGCAAAATTGCCAAAAATAGTTTTTTAGGGCTTTTTAGGCATGTCTAAGTGGTTTAGACAAGTTGATAAGGTTAGGTTGTGAAAAATGCATCTTGGAGCAAGAAAAGTTGTCATTTGGCTTGAAAAGTTGTCAAAAGTTGTCATTTTTGGGTTTTTCTTGCAAATTGAAGTTATGAAAGCCTCATGTCCATACTAAGGCTTGATAACCAATTGGAAAAAATATAAAAGGTCTCCCTTTTCCTTGGAAAGGGTTGGTGATTGTTAAAACAAAAGGTTCTTCAATAAAATCAGAAAATAATGGCTTTATGACTGGTTTTTGTATCTTTTAGAGCAATGGTCCATACTATACCTTCTTAATCCATACTGTACCTTTGGAAAAGTGTTTGTGGTACTTTTGTAATGATTTGTAGTTGATTGTGGCATTTGTTTCTTCAAAAAGTTTGATTTTACAAAATTATTTCTAAAACCGGGCGCTTGCTGCCTTGTCAAGGGTTTGAAGCTCCAAAATGACTCCACTTGACTAATCCATGCTTGGGATCCCACAATATGGATTCAGTCAAGTTGGCAGTCATGTATATACTGTACATATGCTTTTTTTAAAGCCGAAATGGTGGTTGGAAGAAGGATTTGAGTGAATACTAGGCAAGTATTGATTACTCGGCTAGTAATGTGTTTAAAACTCAAGATTTGCACCCAAAGTCTAATTTGGGGTGAGAAAATACATGGGGCAAAGGTCTGGACATATGGCCAATGGTGTGTAAGATCAAATTTCCTCATTGGTTGAGCTTGATCCAATCGAACTTTATCATTTTGTAAGCAAATAGTGAGTTCACTGTTTTTATGAGTTGTATTTGACTAAATGCTCATGGCTTGCCTTAAGAGCATAATCCAAGCCTTGAATCATGAAGGCATCATAATAGGAGGTTTTCTAAATGTTTGAAGACCTCATTGAGGCTCTGTACAAGTTAATATTTCTTGTGTAACAGGTCCAAAGAGTGCAGCAACAGTCTAACTAGTAAAGGGCAACAAAATGATAGTCTTAATGACATTTCTCTCCATTTTCAGTTGCTTACCAAGTGTTTGCTAAAATGCTTGTATGGAAAGAGCAGGGGTTGAGTAAGTATAGTTGGAAGGGTTAAGTATTTTGAGTAGTTTTGTGCATGGGCAAGAGACATCACCTAGAAGGGAGTTTGTTGGGCAAGCCAACCATTGAGAATTTGACATGACAACAATAGGATAGATTGGATATTCAAACACAACAGACTCTACAAGTCCTTAGCCAATAAATTGTTCATTTTGAGCAACTAGCCTTGTGAGTGCTTACCTACCAAGCTCCCTATCAGGTATGCTACCAAATAAATTGACCATCATTCCCTTTTATTGTCAAAGATCCACCTTTCCTCCCACAACTTTAAAAATCTACAAGCTATTTCTTCTATAAAAAATAAAAGCATTTATGAGGAGGAGAATGTGTGTGTAAAGGCCACTATCTCAAAACTCCATGTCAATAAATTTTACTACCTTTCTTGTCCTCATATTGTGGACAATAAAAAATGCAAGAAAAAGGTAATCCATACTTCACCAAATACATTTTGATGCCCAAAGTGTTCTATTGATCTCTCTGAATTTGATTTTAGCTATATGCTAAAAATCAACTTGCAAGATGAAACAGGTGAACTCATTAAAGCTATCGCATTCGAAGGACCAGGCTTTGTTGGGTGTTGGCACAGAAGATTTTCAATGTCTACTAGTAGAGCCTGATGGTGCTAAACAAATCTTAGACAATGTAATCAATTGTTAGTTTCTACTTGATCTCAAAATCAAAATGATCCCATTTGGTGGGCACGAAACACAAAGCTTCATTATTACAGCTGTTAAGCTGCTTTAGCTTGATTGCATTTAAATCTTAGTACATGTGGAACTACAGTCATATATTGATTTGTACCTCAAAACATTTCTTACTTGTTGTTATGTACAAAGTTCTATTTCCATAACTTGTTATGTCCTGAGCTTAAATATAATAGTTGGGCACCCATGTCCTTTCAAATTATGTTTACATATCTATGTAAGTTGAATAAAGTTAGAATTCGATGTCTCATTTATAGGATTATTAACTTTATTAAGAAAATGAGTTTTCAACAAACCTCTCCTATGATCACTTTGTTAGAAAATTTAAATACTAATATTAATTGAAGTAAATTTTAGGAGAAAACATTAGCTCTCTTGTAAAATTTTTAATTGATAAGATTATGATTTGTAAGATCCATCTTAAGATAAACATAACATTACTTCAAGTGGAAGAAATAGTTAGTTTATCTCTTTATAATTTTGCAAAGGATTTGGCATACCGTTGATCTTGAGAGTTAACTCAATTACTTCAAATAGGGTATGCCTTCGACGTAATTAAATACAAATATTTGTGTTAAAAGAATAAACCTAATTATTATATGTATTCTTTATAATTATATTTTATATATATTTTGAAATCATTCTATTTTTTAATACTTTTTAAAATATTTTTCATTAAGCTATTCAAAAAATGTCTATTTTTACTTTTAGAATTATTAATAGTTATTTTATTAAAACTATAGTATAATATTACACTACTAATTAATAAAATTAAATTTGAGATTAATTTTATTATTATAATTATAATTATATAAAAAATTTAAATTAAATTACGATTATGCTTTAAAGAAAAATATATATTTTCATTATAATATTTGTATTATATTAAAATTATTATGTCAAAGGCATTCCCTATTTGAAATGAACCACCTATTTATTGAAATTAATAGTTCAAAATTGAGGAGAAGAATACAAGACTATAGAATTAATTTGAACTACTTAAATTTATATTTATTCTAAAAAACGATAATTTTAATAATAAAAAATATATTTTTAAATATTATTTATTTAAAAAAAATGCATAAATTACTATTTTCTATTTTTAATCAAAATATCTCTTAATATTATTTCTTTTATTAGGATATTCTATCTTTTTTTAACTTGCTTACAAACTAAAAGAAAAAAAATTGAAAAAGAAAGAATCGACTTTATTTAATTCTAATTATTCTTCTTCTTTTCTTTTTCTTTTTAGAAGTTAATTTTTTCTTAAATTTTATTTTAATTATTTATGTATTTTTATGAAATTACAAATAATAATTAAAAATTATTATTATTAATTTAATCTATAATTAGTTGTCTTATTAAAATTTTAATTGATGTAGAATAATTATATTTTGAATTAAAATCTTTATTTTATTACTATTTTCTTTTGATAAGAATATCTTTTAATTAATCTTTTTTTATTAGATATTCTATTATTTATTTATTTATTTTAATTCTTCCATTTTGTTTAAGGATTAATTTTTTATTAAGTTAAAATTTTATTTTAATTATGTGTATTTTTTTTTATGGAATTACAAATAACTAAAAGATATTAGAATTTACACATTTTGTCTTATTAATTTTTTTTTTATTATAGAATAATTATATTTGAATTTTATTGTAATTTATATAATAAAATAAATTTCAACTTAACACCTAAATTAAATGTTTAGAGCGAGAGAGCAAGAAAGAGCAACTAACTTTTGATTACTCATTTCATGCTAATAATTTAAGAATAACATATATTCTCGAGGAGTTATGTTGATGGTAGCATGCCATTTCATTATTATCTCCATCTCCATCTCTCTCCCTTATCTATATCTCCTTACCTCTCCTTATATCTCTCCCTTTTCCCCTTCTATCATTCCCACTCTCTCTATAGGCAAATGCAAGGTAACAAGTCACAAATTCGCGGAAGTCCGTGCATTGGAAAACGTTCTCTTAAAAGCGGGGGCCTGTTTATGCTTCAGGCTCCCAAGCCGAAAGGTAATGGGGGCTCGGAGCAAAAAATAAACAGGCCCCTATTTTGTTCTAAAACGGGGGCCCGCTTTTAAACAAAACGGGGGCCTGTTTTTTAAAAACGGGCCCCCGTTTCTAAATCATATTTTACCTTTTTTTTTTCCACAAGCCGCCCTTGTTTGAAAACGGGGGCCTGTTCTGTGGAAGTTGATTCCACAACCTGCCACTTGGCTTGGGATTAGGCCTGGGATGGCCACACCTGAGACATGGACCTGTAAATTCAAATCTCCATGAATGAAAGCACAAATATGAACTTCTAAAATAGTTTACGTGCTTGTAATTAGATAATTTTAATGCGAAATTAAAACCCATTTCAAATTATATGGTCTAGATTCTAAATATGTAAATTTATTTAAAAAATTGATTATTTTAACTATTTTTCATTTAATTTATACTAAATCAGGTCCATAAACTTGAAATATTAACTAATTTTGTTAATTTAATAACACTTTTATTTTAATGAATTTTGAAAAAAAATTTATATGTTATCAATCTACACAAAATTATTTTCTATTTAAAAAAAATAAAAAAACGTTAAGTTTACATCAAATTATGTGGGCCGTACACGTCAAATTTTTTTAAAAATAATTATGGTCATTAAAAAATTAATTAAAAAAAATATTTTAAAAAAAATACAAAAAAATATGCTCATCAATCTTCAGTGTGTTACAAACCATTTCCCAAAACAGTTTGAGAAAATAATTTTAATTGTGTCAAAAAGTGTGGGTCGTACACATGCATGGTATGGTCCTGAAACAAGCATTTTTAAAACATAGTTTTTAGAACTCCATTCCAAAAGTTATTTTTTATTATGTGGGTATTAAAATAAATTACATATTTGGAAAGTACACTCAGAGGGCTATCTTTTATATTACTAACTTTTTTCAAGATTCAATCTCCAAGTGTTTCAAAATTTAAGCTCAAATGAGACAAAATCTGAAAATCGAGGAAAACATTTCCACTCTTTGACCAAAAAGTGGACTCAGCTTCTTGCACTGACCCCTATCTCTCCCTCTTTCTATCCATCTCTATGTCCCTCTCGCTCCCTCTTTTTATATCTCTCTACTTCTATATCATCTCTCTTCTTCCCCCCTCTCTATCTATTTGTACATCTTTCTCCCTCTTTATATCTATCTCTATATCTCTTTTACTCACACATGCATTCCCTCTTTCTTCCTCCTTATCTCTATATCTATATCTCTCTCACTCACACAAACACATACTCCAACCTATTTCTCCCTCTCTATCTCTACTCTATCTCACTATATCTAGATCTTATACACTCATCTTCCTTCATCTCTCTTACTCTCTTTATATCCCTCTCTACCTCTCCATATATCACTTCCTATATCTTTATCTTTCTATCTCTCTTACTCTCTCTATTTCTCCCTCTCTAATTCTCACCCTCTTTCTATCTCTATTTCTCCCTCTCCCCCTTTTTCTCTCCTTCCACCTCTCCCTCTTTCTCACCCCCTTTATATTTTACAAGTTATGTTTACTCTCTAGATCCTTGCTATCCCTATATATCCCTTCTCTCCCTCTTTCTATCTTATCTCTCCCTATCTCCCCATCACTCCCTCTTTTTATCTCTCCACTTTTTCTCTCTCAAATGTATGTACACACTCTCTCTCTCTCTCTCTCTCGCTCTCTCTCGCTAAAGTCTAAGCATTTCTCTCTCTTCCCCCTCCCTCTCTCTCATTCACTCCATATCTCTTGCACAATATAATTTTTTCTATATCAACTCCCCCCCCTCCCCCCACTCTCTCTCTCTCTCTCTATATATATATATATCTTCTTGTCCCTCTCTATATTTTCCTCTATCTATATCAACTCCCCCCCCCCCCACTCTCTCTCTCTCTTTGGGCCATCCCTCTCTTTATCTTACCCTTCTCTTTATTTATCCCAATCTCTCCCTTCCTCATTCCCTTCCTATCCTCCTATCTATCTCTTTATCTCTACCTCTCTCTCCCTTTCTCTTCTTGTATATCTCTATATCTCTATATCTCTCTCTTTCTCTTCCAACATATATTTATCTCCCCTATTTCTTTCACCCTCTTTCCATATCTATTTGTCCATTTATTTATCTCTCTCCCTTTTCCCCTCTCTCTATATCTCTAACTCTCTAGCTCTATCTCATCATCATCATCATCATCATATATATATATATATATATATATATATATATATATATATATATATATATATATATATATATATATATATATATATATATATATATATCATCCCTCCCTCTTCCTTTATATATCTCTCTAGATCTCTTCCTCTTTGTCTCTCCCTCTCTATCTCCTCTCTTTATATCTTTATCTCCCCCTCTCCCTTGCTCTATCTTTTTTTCCCTCCTCCTCTTCTTCTCTATATTCATCTCTCCCCCTAATCTCTAGAGATGCCTTGTTCTATCCATCCATCTCTCTCTCATTCTACCTCTTTTTGGATTGAATCCTTGTAAGTGGATGCATAGTTGATTTTAATCTATCACCTCTCAATTAATTCCTTTGTTGCACAAACAACATCATGGCCACAAATTGACCTCATGCACTACACAAATTTATCCAAAAAATAGATCAAATTTTTCCAATTGACTTTCCACACCTCTTCAACATACCCATTGCATAAATATTACATAAATATATTTATTTAAGATAATTTTAAAATAACAATGATTCAAAATTATAATAATTAAAAATTAGAACAAATATTTTTATTGCAATATTATGACGGCAAGTACTCGCCACTACGTGGCACTTGTAACTGATGGCAATTATAATTGTTGTTGCCTTTAACTATTGTGTTGATTTCATTTAACTGTTGGTGCTCGATTTACTTCTGGCAAGTAAATATATTTCATTTCATGGATACATTAAATTGATTTCATTGGTGGCGTTAATCTCAACAAGAGTGCATATTTCAGATGGAGTGCACATTTTTTTCCATTGCCATCGTGTTATGTGAAGCCTAATCTATCCCATCACCAAACGAACTCCAGGCCTCCATCTACTCACCCTGTACGCTGCAATTGCCCTTGATTTTTTTGGTTTGATCTAGTCAATGATTTTCATTGGTTGTGTGACCATGTTGATTCATGTGGAGGCATTATCCATATCAATTTATCATATCTGCTAGTGCATACATGTTTTTGGTGCCCATCGTGCTTGATTTCCTTGCCATCAAAGCTCATTCTATTACCGATACATTTCTTTTGGTTGGTGATTAGTTTTTGGATTTCCTTGGCTACATTAATTTGTATCTTCTTTTTAGCCATAACAACTTGATCCAGGTTCAATATTGATCCTTCATTTATTGTTCGTGGTGGGCTTCCTACATATTGTCAACAATTTTATTAGTCAAAGCAATGGCAAACGTGTACCAACCTATACGTTGCATCTCTCATACCCCAACTCAACCGTGATCGCTGCATATTCAACTTTTGTCATGCCTCGAGCTATTTCTATTGGGCCTATTTATCAGATTCATTTCTATCCCTACACTCAATTCATCAGTTGCAAGCCTTTCATTTGATTGGATCAACTTTTTCCTTTATTGATGGAGTATATAGATATTGGTTGTTGCGCATTTATTTTCAGGGGTGAGCTCTCTTTGGCATGGCTGACATTTATCTTGCTTGACTTGCTTTGGAAATCTAAGTTTTTTTTTTCTGGCCAGTGCATATATTGGGTGTCTGCATACTCACATCAATTGGTGCAAATTACATAGCATGTAGTTCAAATTTTCCCTTGGAGGCTCGTAATTCAGGTTGGATCATTTTTATTAGTGTCGTATGGTATCGTTTCATACAAGTTAGCATTTCAACTATCTTGGGTGGAGTTTTTAATTGTCGTGATGCTCTTTCTCTGGTGCTTTCCAATGCTAGAGCCACTATGCATCGACCATCGTTCATTGCACGAACATAAGGTCCATCCAGCCTATGTGCCCACTCAATGGACCCCATCGCTACGCATCATTCCCCAAATCATATTTTTGTGCCACTTTTTAAGCCCCATTCGGTGTTTTATTTGCCCTTTGTTTGTAGGTTCAATCCTCTCAAGGCTCAATTAGGCACCCTCACTAGGCTCCATAGAGGTGATTGTTTCCAAGGATCATAAATTGGGCATCCAAATTCAATTTTTGAAGTTTCATATATCGTTACAAAGCTAGTTTTGCCAACTCTTTATTGGTGCGGGTTAGTTTCCGAGGAGCATATATTGGGTCACATTGGTGAAAAAGGTCTTAAGACGATTCTAGATAAGAAACTAGTTAAGGTTATTTCTTATTATTCTATTAGTAAGAGTGATTTTTGTGAGAACTATGTGTTTGGTAAATAAAATAGATCTTTGTTTTCTAAAGGAGTTAATAAAGCTAAGAGACTTTAAGAGATTCCAGTGGATGTTAACTCTTTGAATAGATCTTAATATTATGTTTCCTTCATTGATGATGTCTCAAGATATAATGGGCTTTATTTTATGCATTCAAAATCTAAAGTTTTCACTAAGTTTAAGGAATTTAAGGCATTGGTTGAAAAGCAATCAGATTATAAGATAAAAGTATTAAGATCTGACAATGGAGGTTAATATTTCTCTAGAGAATTTGATGAGTTTTGTAAACATGTAGGAATGAACCGTACATTAATGGAAAGAGTTATGAGCATGCTAAGTAGTGCTAATCTTGATAAATGTGTTTGGGTAGAAGTTGTTGGCACTGCTTTTTTTTAATTACTAGATCTCATTGTAAAACTCTTGTTGGTAAAATAACTTATGAGATGTGGTTGGGTAAAAAGCCTTCAGTTTCACATTTAAGGGTATTTGGTTGTGAGGATTTTGTTCATGTGCCTCAAGAGAAGCAATTTAAATTGGATCCAAAAGCTCATAAATGCATCTTTGTAGGATATGGTGAGAGTGTAAGCTTTGGAATCCTCTAACTCATAAAATGATATTTTCTAGAGATGTCATTTTCAGGAAATTAGAGTTGACCCTAGTGAAGAACAACCAAAGGAAAAGAAAAATAGTGCATTTTGAAACAAATCAAGAAGATGCACATGTGGAAGAACAAAGAGACGGCCAAGAAGATAGAGAAGAAGAAGAGAGTTCAAGTGAAAGTTCTAAAGATTTAGTTGTGATAGAAGAAGTTGAAAATAATGAAAAAGAACATGAGGAAGAACCTCTTACTCGACCTTTTAGAAGGTCCACAAGACAATGAAATTTGGTTAATAGGTATAGCCCACCAAATTTCTATTGTAATTTTGCTTCATTAAGTACTAATGATGAACCTAGATCTTACAAGGAAGCAATCTCTTCTGGGCTCCATATAGGCAATTGTTTCCAACGAGCATATATTGGATATCCAAATTCAATTTTTCAAGTTTCGTATATCGTTGGAAAGCTAGTTTTGCCAACTATGCATTGGTGCAAGTTAGTTTCCTTGATTTCTTTGTTTATTCGTATTTTTTTGTGGCTTGAAGTTAAACCTTCTATGATAGGGAGATTGAGTGAGAAGTTACTCAATAAGCCTAAATTGGTTTAATTTGTTAAGTGGACCCAATGATATGGTTTTTCTTTTGTATTCAATTAGTGTTTGGCAACATCAAACTCCAACACCCACACCTTTCCTCAAACAACCACCCTATTGTGTGTTATACAACTTTGTTCAAGCTTCTATTCCTCAAAGGTACTCAAATCCTCCACCATAGGTCTACACCCCAAAAATGGTGTCTTGACTTTCATTATTGATTTAATTAGGCCCATTAGGTGTATTTCAACTATCCTTCAAGAGTTTGGAAAGTTCTAACATCATCAAGGCAATCGGGTTCACTTTTTAGTAAAACATGGCTAAAAGGCTACTAGCCCGTGGAGGCCTAATTGGGTGGATTTTCCTTGCATAGGGAAACAATGGCTAAACCAACCTTGGAACCTGATTTGGAAGGTGTCTACAAGGTCCAAACTCAAATATTTTTGAGGTCTTAGCTCCTGAGAAGGTGGTTTAATGATTGTCCACAATTTTAGGCAAGAAAGGAGGGTTTTGAGAGGATTTTACTCATGTAACAAAGGAACTCACTCTTACACCACAAACCGGGCTTCTAAATTCTTGTAGAATCTCTACCCCATCATTTAGAACAATATTCCAACTCTTCTTGGCATGAAATTACATCAAACACTTGCTATGCAACAATAAAATGACTATTAAACGCACTGTCACTGTCAAATTTACTATTTTTACTGCACTTTGAAGGGTTAGAACAACATGGTAACCTTCACCAAGGTATGAAATAACCTCAAAACAATTTTTAAACACCTACCACAAGATTCCAAGGCATGAACATGTTCACAAAGCAAGCTTAGATCCAAAAGTCATTAAATTCCCCAAAACTGGGTACTTGCTGCCAGCCACAACTTGACTCAATTTCAAGGTAAAATAAACATTGTTTGGAGCTCCAAATACATCCAAAACTCCAAGGAGAATAGGGCAGACCTTTTACTTAATTTTTTTCACTCAAATGACCTCTGAGCACAAACTTATCTGTCTTTTTCAAATTTACTAGCCAAGTCCATCTCCAACTTGCCTAGCATGAACTCAAAAACACTTCCTTTGCACAACCCTGGCGAGAAGATGAATTATTTACACTATACATGAGAAATAAAACTTTTCTAAGTCCATCCATGGGAGCCCAAACCTGGATTTAGACAAGTTGATGCATTTTAGAGGCCAAAACCCTTGACAGGGCAGCCAAAGAGCAAAAATGAAACAATTTTACAAAACCAACTTCCAAATGCACAACTTGCAAATAAATTACATAAAGTGAATTGAATATACACCAAGATCACTTCACAAAAGGTACAGTATGAAAATGATAAGCTACAGTACAGACTGTTGTACAAATGAAGCCCAAAACATGAGAAAAATCAGAAAATTGCTACCCTTTTGATTAATTATAATAGAAAGTACAAAAGCCAACCCTATGCCAAGAAGAGGGAGGCATATATATATATAATTTTAAAGTGGTTATCAAGTCTTGTATGGACATAAGACATTTTTTTGTCTTCTTTTTACAAAAAGTGTCCAAAATGACAACTTTTACAAGCAAAAATGATAACTTTTGTTGCTCCAAATGACAATTTGAGCAACCTAACTCAACCAACCTTCCAAAATCACCTAGGAATGACTAAAAAATATTTCTAAACATGTTTCAATTCTTTCCAAAGCATGGCTAAGCCTATAAGGCAATTTTTCACTTTTTAGCCTTATTTGGCCTAGAAGCACAAAATTGACAATTCAAGCCCTAAGAAGCAAAACTTAATCTCTCAAGCACAAAATGAGATCAAACACTTATGAAATGACTAAACACAACCTATGAAAACATTTCAAAACTAACAAGACACTTAAGCATGAAAAATACCAAAAAAATGGAGAGTGAAGCATGACTAGGTGCTCTTGCACCATACTCCCCCAAAGACAAAGAAGTCATGTGACTCCTTGAGGTAGAAAAGAAGAAGGAATTATAGAATTAGAGAACTTGGATTCATGTACCCAAGTGGCTTCTGAAAGTGGTTTATCTTTCCACTTGACGAGATGCTCCATGTACACTTGATGACGAGTCCTCTTGTAAACTCTTGAGTCGAACACCTTTTCAGCTTGAGGAATGGATGGAGGAGGCAAAGACAGGTCTAAAAGTGACTTGTGAACATCTAAAAATCTATCATCCTCCTTAGGAAGTTGACCTTTGAATGCCACCAAATCTGAAACATTGAAAATAGGAGACAAAGAAAGATCAGTAGGCAAATCAATTTTATATGCATTAGAACCATACTTAGCCAATATCTTGCAAGGACCTATCCGCCTCATTTGGAGCTTGCTGGGAACTCCCTTTTTCAATATAGACTTGTTCAAATGTACCATCACAAAGTCCCCAACTGAAAATTGAACATCACTCTTTGATGCATCCACTCTAGCTTTCACTTTTTGTGAGGTATCTTGAAGAGTCTTTCTCACTTGCTCATGAACTTCTTTCATTGATTGAGCCATGTCATCTGTTGTACCACTCATTTGCTGCATGTTTCCAAGATCCCTTAGCTCCATGACACCCCTTGGGTGCATACCATAAACAATCTCAAAGGGACTCTTACTAGTTGACCTGTTAACACTATCATTGTATGTAAATTCTTCCTGATGGATGAGCTAATCCCAACTTTGGCCATATTCATTTGTCAAACACCTTAAGAGGTTGCCAAGAGTCCTATTGACCACCTTAGTTTGGCCATCAGTCTGTGGGTGATATGTTGAATCAAAAGAAAGATTAGTAATCAATCTTTTCCATAATGTCTTCCAAAAATGGCCAAGAAACTTAACATCTCTATCAGAAACAATGCTAGAAGAATAGGCTATATGACTAGCATCATGTGTAGTTTTTCAAGGAATAAAGTGTGCCATTTTACTAAATCTATCCACAATCACAAAAATGCTATCAAAACCAGCTTGAGTCTTAGGTAATCCTACCACAAAATCCATGCTAACACATTCCCAAGGCCTTGTAGGAATTGGAAGAGGCTGATAAAGACCAACATTAGAAGTATTACCTTTTTCTTTCTGACAAACCATACATTTCTCCACATACCTTCTGACATCTCGCTGCATTTTGGGCCAATAATAGAAATGTTGCACCAACTCCAATGTCTTGTTGAGACCAAAATGTCCACTCAAACATCCATTATGCTTTTCTTGAATCTGATTCTCCCTCATTGAGCTTTTAGGAACACATAGCTTCCCACCTTTAAATGACAAACCATTTTGCAAAGTATAATTAGCACATTCACTATGAAAAGAATTATCAAATGCTTGGCAATCCTTATAGATGGCTGCAAAATCTTCATCATCAGGATACATTCCTTTGAAGTATTATATGTCAATACTCTGAACCTATACTTCATGCACTGTTAGAAGCCTTCTACTCAAAGCATCTGCTACTTTATTGCATTGCCCTTTCTTGTGCTTAAGAGTAAAAGTGTATGATTGTAAGTACTCAACCCATTTAACATGCCTATGATTTAACTTATCTTGTGAATTCAAGAAAATCAAAGCCTGATTATCTGTACAAACAACAAACTCCTTTGGAAACAAATAATGTCTCCACTTTCTAAGTGATTGAACTAAAGCATAGAGTTCCAAATCATAGGAAGAGTGCTTCTTTTGAGCATCATTCAACTTTTCACTAAAGAAAGCTACTGGTCTATTATCCTGACTCAACACTGCACCTACTGCAATATTACTAGCATCACATTCAATAGTAAATAACTTGTCAAAACTAGGAAGTATAAGCACTGGTTGAGAAGCAACCTTGGTTTTCAAAAGTTCAAACCCCTTATTTGCTGCATCTATCCACTAAAATTTTATCTTAGCTCCACCTTTTATAGTATCAAGCATTGGTGCACAAATTTCACTAAACCCTCTGATGAACTTCCTGTAGAACTGTGCTAAGCCATGAAAACTTCAGACATCACTTGCTGATTTGGGTGTAGGCCAATTTGTGATGGCTTCCATCTTGGTTTTATCCATTTTCAAATCTCCACCTGAGACCACAAAGCCAAGATAAACCAATTCCTATTTCATAAAATCACACTTTTCCAAATTGATTGTCAGTTGTTCATCATACAATTTGTTCAAAATAATTCTAAGATGTTGCAAATGCTCTTCTTGAGTTTTACTGAGAATTAGAATGTCATCTAAGTACACCACTACAAATTTACCAATGAAATCATGCAACACTTCATTCATGAGTCTCATGAATGCACTTGGGGCATTAGAAAGACCAAATGGCATAACTAGCCACTCATAAAGACCCTCATTTGTTTTGAAGGTTGTTTTCCATTCATCACCTTCTTTTATCCCGATCTGGTGATAACCACTCTTGAGGTCAATTTTTGTGAAATACTTGGCACCTCCCAAACAATCCATCAAATCCTCAATCCTTGGAATAGGAAATCTATACCTGATAGTGATTATATTAATGGCTCTTGAATCTGTGCATAATCTCCATGTACCTCCTTTCTTGGGTGCTAAAACGATAGGTACTGCACAAGGACTTATGCTTTTCCTTATCATATTTTGATCTAGGAGTTCTTTCACTTGTCTTACCACTTCTTTTTTTTGTTCAGGTGTCATCTTATAGGTTGCTTTGTTTGGTAAAGAGGCTCCTAATATGAATTCTATCTGATGGCTAATGGCTCTAGGAGGTGATAAGGTTGTAGGTGTTCCATCCCTTATAATTTCTTTGAAGTTATCAAGTATTTTCTGCACTTCTTGTGGTATTTCAACCTTATTCTCCTTCTTTTCTTCCTTAAATGTCACTATCAGTGCAAATCCCACTCCTTTATCCTCTTCAAGTGTGTTAATAAACTCTTTCTCATTCACTATCAAAATATTCCGATTCTTTGAACTGCTACCCTCTTTCTCTTCATTTATAGACTGAATTTTGTATGTAATACCATCCTTCTAAAATGAGTAGGATTTCTTTTCACCATTGTGTATGGCTTTCCTGTCAAATTGCCAAGGTCTATCAAGAAGTAGATGGCAAGCATCCATTGGAAGAATATCACATAAGATCTTATCTTGATACCCTCCTATAGTGAATTCTACCCAAGTTTGTTCATTGACAAGATCATGTTGCTCCCTATTCAACCATGTGACTCTATAGGGATGTGTGTGAGGGATTCTTTCTAGTTTGAGTTTCCTCACTGCTTCTTCTAAAACTATATTATCTGTGGATCTGGAATCAATGACCACTTTGCATACCTTTTCCATGATCTTGCACTTAATTCTAAACAATGACCTTCTTTGAATAGGTTCCTCCTTGATTGGCTCCTTTATCAAGACTCTTCTCATCATCTTCTGATGTTAAGCTCACTTCATGAGCTTTGTTGCTTGCTGCACTTTCTTGCACATAATTCACTTTTTTTTCACCTCCTTGTCATGAAGTGGGTTTCCCTGGACATCTGTAGGCAGAGTGCCCCAACTTCTGACAGTTGTAGCATTTCATGGTGGAGAAGTAGGACCCTCTTCCTGGTCCACTAGATCTACCTCTACCTGAGTTGCTAGATACCCTTCCTCTATAGCTACTCTTTGTTGGCATTATAATAGACAAGTGGAGATTGTTGGCATTATAACAAACAAGTGGAGATTGTTGGCATTTCTATAAGGATATTGAGAAGGTTGTTGATGATTATGGATATAACTGATTAAGGATGATTACTGTCTTAATATTATTATTTTGTCATTGATGTCAAGAAATTTATTTTCTAATTCAGTATGATGTTGCCATATCTTGAGAAGTATGATTTGATGAGTATAAAGATGTCGGTAAAAGACACAGAAAGAATATGATGAATAAGGGGAGAAATGAGTTATTCAATGGGCAACTATTACCGAGTTAGACAATGATGAGATCATGATGTTTAGATTATTTTGATATCATACATATGTTATTGATTGTAAGGTTAATACTATACTATGTCACCGAGCAAAGAACCTAGTCGGTAAACCCTAAGGAACCTAGTCGGTAAACCCTAAGGTTATCGCTATCGGTTAATGAAGGCAAAATTTCTACCGAGTGAAGTTTAGTATTTACTGAGTTGCAACCGATTAATAACAAAATACATTAAATGATTACATGCATTATTTAATGAAGGAAGCTGATGAGCTGGCTATGATTAAATGATTGGTATGCTGTGAATGAAGTTTGTTAAGAAATCTATGGCAAAGGAAAATCGGCAGGAAGATCTAGAGCTCAGATTGAACCACAATACCCTAGCACAAGTTTCAAGAAATGTATGCAAGTTCCAAGGCGGGTTAACACATTTTTAGATCGGCGAATACATTGAACCTGGACAAAGTTTGAAGATCTGATGGCTATGATTGATCATGGGAAATGTGATCAAGGAGATTAAGCGGTTGACAAATTGTTTATAAATAAGGAACTGTTGTTAAACAATGCATGCGGGCAAGTGTATGCACAGGGATGCTACATAGTGATTACCGAGCACAAAAGCTTGAAGATTTGTTTTGAATAACAGAGTATAGAGCCCAACAGATGGGCAAGATTAGTTCTATGTCTATATTGTATTGAGCAAATAAGAATCTGCTTTAGCATTTTAGATGTGAAGTTGCAGATATATTTTTATTACTGTTATTTTGTGAAGTGATAGAAAATCTCTTAACCGAGTGGACTTAACAGTCTTATTTGTAAAACCCTCTAGCAAGGTGACATTCTGATTGAGTGTTTGAAATCCTTTAACAAGGTCACTTCTAACAAGGTGAAGATCCTAACAGATCTGAGGGAAATCCCTTAACCGGGTCACATCTAGCAATGTGTTTGTAATCTTTAACAAGATTTGCTTTTAACCAAGCACACTATAGAAGAGTATATTTCTTAGTGGGTCCGAAATCCCACAGTGGTTTTTCCCTATTTGGGTTTCCATGTTAAATCTAGTGTTATGAGTGTTATGATGTTTATATGCTTTTGAGTTTGCATGTTTAGCAGTTCTGGTTATATTACTGAAGTATATGTTACAGAGGTTGAATCTGTTGTTTTTATGGAAGATTAAGTTTGTATGATTCACCCCCACCTCTCATCTTATTAGCTTGGCATCTGTACTTACATTAAGTATCAGAACTATCAATTGGTATTAGAGCTTTGGACTCCGGAAGAAAAAGTTTAAAGGTACTTGAGGCAAAGATCCAAAGATGTATAAGAGGGATGCACCGAAGCTGAACAAGTCAAGTTTCTCTACATGGCAGAAAAGGATGAAGCTGCACCTATCAGGAGTTGGAGAATATGTTGTATATTATCTGGAGAATGATTTCATCACACCGAGCACCTATCCATTAACAATGGAAGAAATAAAGGCAAAGCAAGAACATATCCAAGCAATGAATGAAATAACATTTGCATTGATTGATTCAGAGTTTAATGATCTAAAAGGCTACAATGATGCAAAGGCTATGTGGGACAAACTCATATCAGTGTATGGAGGAGATGAACATGTTCAAAGAGCAAAAGTGGATAGTCTAAGAGGGAAACTTGAATCTATGAGGATGAATGAAGGTGAGAACATAACCCAGTACAGTACAAGACTAAAGAAGATTGTCAATCAAATCAAAGGAGCAAGTGGAACCATTTAAGAAAAGGACATAACAAGTAAGTTATTAAGAACCCTTCTACCATCTTATGCAATCCGAGTCTCTGCAATCAATGAATTGAGGTTTGTACCAAATATGCCAATTTCTTTAGATGCTACTATTGGTAAGCTACATGCATTTGAGTTAAGTAATTTTGATAACAGTGGGTCTTCGGTAAATAAAGTTGAATCTGCATTTAGTTCTTTTCATCTTGATGAATCTAATGATTACAATGAAAGAAAGTATAAGTACTCTGAAGCAGATCACAGTGGAGCAAGTGAAATATTTCACAAGAACATGGAGGCATTACACAAACTGTATGAGGAAATCAAAAAGCAAGAAGAGTTTGAAGCACTATTAGCCAGAAGGTTACCGAGAGGCAAAGGTAAGTATAAAGGAAAACTACCTTTGAAATGTTTCAATTGTGATACGATAGGACATATGGCTTCTAACTGTCCTGACAAAGATTCTACTAAAAAGAGAGATTACCGAGATGACAGACAGAAAGATAATCATTACAGAGGACACCAAGACTTCAGAAGAAGAGATAGAAAGTCATGCTTAATAGTCGATGAGGAATCCAATGATGATAAATCAGATGAAATTGATACAGAGGAAGTAGTTTATGTGGCTATCAAAGATGGATCAGATGAAGAAAGGTATGAAGAAAAAGTCCTAATATCTCACATAAATACTAATGACTCTTGGATCATAGATAGTGGATGCTCACATCACATGACAGGTGATAAACACAAGTTTATTATGTTAGAAGACTATGATGGATGCTATGTAAGATTTGGTAATGATCCACCATGTCCGGTAAAAGGTAAAGGATCCATAACACTTCTTGATAATGCAAGATGCAACGATGTTTATTGGGTTGAAGGTCTGAAATACAATTTGTTGAGTGTAGCACAACTAAATAATACAGGATACCGAATAGAATTTCATAAAGGAATTGTTAAAGTTCATGACAAGCATGGAAAGTTAGCTGCTACTGGGACACAAATAAAAGGTAACACATTTCACCTTGACTCAACTCGAAACAAATGTCTATATGCAAAGATAGATGATACCTGGTTATGGCATAAAAGGTTTTGTTATGTAAATTTTGATAATCTGATCAAAATAAGCAAGAAGCACCGAGTAAGAGGTCTACCGAGTCTTGAAAAACCTGAGAACACTATGTGCCGAGGATGCCAGATGGGTAAAATAACAAGATCACGCTTTACAAGTAAGTCCTACACCTCTAAGGGAATTTTAGATCTTGTGCACACTGATCTTTGTGGTCCTATGAAAGTTCAAAGTTATTATGGTGATAAATATTTCATATTATTTGTGGATGATTATTCAAGGATGATGTCGGTTATGTTTTTAAAAGAAAAATCAGAAGATTTTCAAATGTTTAAATGGTACAAGGCAAGAGTTGAAAATGAAACAAGAAGACAACTAAAATGTCTTAGATTAGATAGAGGAGGTGAGTTCACATATGATGAGTTCAACTTATTCTGCAATGATCATCGTATAAAAAGACAAGTCTCTGCACCGAGAACTCCACAACAAAATGGAATTGCTGAGAGAAGAAAAAAATCTATTGTGGATTGTGCCAGAACCCTGATGATTGAAAATAAAGTACCACAAACATTTTGGAGAGAAGCAATAAGCACAGCAGTTTACACCATGAACCGGGTACAACTGAAAAAAGGAACTTTGAAGACACCATATGAAATCTAGTATGACAAGAAACCTAATGTAAGTTATTTTAAAATCATTGGAAGTAGATGTTATGTACACAAAGATGATTTAAATGGCAAGTTTGATCAGAAAAGTGAAGAAGGAACATTTCTTGGTTATTCTTCTAGAAGTAAAGCATTTAAATGTCTGATCAAATCATCTAACAAAATAGTAGAAAGTGCAAATGTGAAAATTGATGAATTTGCAGAAAGAAATGATGAAGGAAACTCCAAAGAACTAGAAGATTATGATGAATTTGTCTATGTTCAACCGAAAAGTCTTACCGAGAGAATTGTTGAAGAAAATGAAAAGAATATCTAGTTACCGAGTGATGAAGAAGATCATACAGAGCCTACCGAACCTGTATTAGCCAAGTATGTCAGAAGACATCATGCATCAAGTCAGATTATAGGAGATAAGGATGATCCAGTGATGACAAGGAACAAACTAAGACAGAACACATGTCTGATATCTAAATTTGAACCGAGAATAGTGAAAGAGGCATTTAATAGTGAAGATTGGATAAATGCTATGATAGAAGAGATTGATCAAATCAAGAAGAATGACACATGGACACTGGTCCCAAGACCGAAGGACACAAATGTAATCAGTACAAAGAGGATTTTCAGAAACAAGTTGAATGAAAAAGAAGAGGTCATTCGAAATAAAGCTAGACTAGTTTGCAAAGGTTATGCTCAAGAAGAAGGAATTGATTATGGTGAAACTTTTGCACCTGTGGCTAGACTAGAAGGAGTAAGAACATTGTTGGTATATGCTGCTTACAAAAATTTCAAGGTATATCAAATGGATGTCAAATCTACATTTCTGAATGGTATATTAGAAGAAGAAGTTTTTATTGAACAACCTAAAGGATTTATTGAAAACAAGAATGAAGATCGGGTATGTAAATTGAACAAAGTTTTATATGGTTTGAAACAAACACCTAGAGCATGGTATGAAAGATTGCACTCTTATTTAATCAAGATTGGTTTTATAAGAACAAGTGAAAACAACAATATGTACATGAAGAATGATGAAAAAGGAATACTGATCTCAGCCATATTTGTTGATGATATTATCTTTTGTGGAAATGAATCTTTATGCAAGAACTTTGGAAATGAAATGAGCAAAGAATTTGAGATGTCATTAATTGGTGAGATAAAGTACTTTATAGGTTTACAGATACTGCAAATGAAAAATGAGATTTTCATTACTCAATCCAAGTACATAAAGGAAATCTTGAAGAAATTTGGAATGGAGGATTCAAAACCAGTAAGTACTCCTATGACTACCAACTATAAATTATCAAAGAATGATGAATCTGCATCTGTTGATGAGACACTTTACCAATTTATGATTGGAAAGCTACAATATGTTGTTCATAGCAGACCAGACATAACACATGCAACAGGTATAGTTGCAAGATTCTCTGCAGATCCTAAGGAAACACACATGACAACAATCAAGATAATTTTCAGATACTTGAAAGGCACTGAGGATTATGGCTTAGTATATCAGAAAAGAAATGTTTTTGATTTAAAAGTTTATACTGATGCTGATTGGGCAGGCAACATTGATGACAGGAAAAGCACAAGTGGAGGAGCTTTCTTTTTAGGAGAAAGACTGGTGAGTTGGCTTAGCAAGAAACAAGGATGTGTTTCACAGTCAACAACAGAAGCTGAATACGTTATTGCAACATTAAATTGTACCAACATAGCATGGATCAAACAACTATTGGAAGGTATAAGTGAGAAAGTTACCGAGCCAGTAACTATATTCTGTGACAATACTAGTGCTATTAACATTTCAAAGAATCCTATTATGCACTCTAAGACAAAGCACATCTCTATCAAATATCATTATCTTAGAGAAGAAGCTCAAGAGAAGAAAGTGGTGTTGGGGTATGTTAGTACAAAGGAATAAATAGCAGATATCTTCACCAAGCCACTACCAAGGGATACTTTTGAGTATCTCAAAAGTAAGTTAGGGATCCTAACCCTATCTTCTACTCACTAACCGAGTTCGGTGAAGGCATCAATTCGATGACTCTATAGAATATCTTTAGGAGTTGATGCTGATTTACACACTTTAGGAGGTTTTCTAGAGGTGTGCAGGAAACAAATACAGGGAACAGGAATTGAAGACAAAATGCTCTAACCGAGACTAAGTTGACACATAACAGCAGGAATTCACTTCATATAGGAAGAAATTATGTTTTAGTTCTTTACTTTTTGGCATTGTTGTCAAAGGGGGAGAAGACTGAAGAAAAAGAAGACTGAAGAGAAAAGAAGAGAAGACTAATGTATGGGGGAGAATTTTGATGACAAAAGGAGAGCATTTCAGCATTTCAGAATCTCACAGCAATCCGAATCAATTAGGTCAAATCAATCGGTTTTTCCATCAATGCCAAAGGGGGATATTGTTGGCATTATAACAGACAAGTGGAGATTGTTGTCATTTCTATAAGGATATTGAGAAGGTTGTTGATGATTATGGATATAACTGATTAAGGATGATTACTGTCTTAATATTATTATTTTTTCATTGATGTCAAGAAATTTATTTTCTAATTCAATATGATGTTGCCATAGCTTGAGAAGTATGATTTGATGAGTATAAAGATGTCAGTAAAAGACACAGAAAGAATATGATGAATAAGGGGAAAAATAAGTTATTCAATGGGCAACTATTACCAAGTTAGACAATGATGAGATCATGATGTTTAGATTGTTTTGATATCATACATATGTTATTGATTGTAAGGTTAATACTATACTATGTTACCGAGCAAAGAACCTAGTCGGTAAACCCTAAGGTTATCGCTATCGGTTAATGAAGGCAAAATGTCTACTTAGTGAAGTTTAGTATTTACTGAGTTGCAACTAAGTAATAACAGAATGCATTAATTGATTACATGCATTATTTAATGAAGGAAGCTGATGAGCTAGCTATGATTAAATGATTGGTATGCCATGAATGAAGTTTGTTAAAGAATCTATGGCAAAGGAAAATCGACAGGAAGATCTACAGCTCAGATTGAACCGCAATACCCTAGCACAAGTTCCAAGAAATGTATGCAAGTTCCAAGGTGGGGTAACACATTTTCAGATCGGCGAATACATTGAACCTGGACAAAGTTTGAAGATCTGATGGCTATGATTGATCATGGGAAATGTGATCAAGGAGATTAAGCGGTTGACAAATTGTTTATAAATAAGGAACTATTGTTAAACAATGCATGCGGGCAAGTGTATGCACATGGATGCTACATAGTGATTACCGAGCACAGAAGCTTGAAGATCAGTTTTGAATAACATAGTATAGAGCCCAGCAGATGGACAAGATTAGTTCTATGTCTATATTGTATTAAGCAAATAAGAATCTGTTTTAGCATTTTAGATGTGAAGTTGCAGATAGATTTTTATTACTGTTATTTTGTGAAGTGATAGAAAATCTCTTAACCGAGTGGACTTAACAGTCTTATTTGTAAAACCCTCTAGCAAGGTGACATTCTGATTGAGTGTTTGAAATCCTTTAACAAGGTCACTTCTAACAAGGTGAAGATCCTAACAGATATGAGGGAAATCCCCTAACTGGGTCACATCTAGCAATGTGTTTGTAATCTTTAACAGGATTTGCTTTTAACCGAGCATACTCTAGAAGAGTATATTTCTTAGTGGGTCCGAAATCCCACAGTGGTTTTTCCCTATTTGGGTTTTCACGTTAAATCTGGTGTTATGAGTGTTATGATGTTTATATGCTTTTGAGTTTGCATGTTTAGCAGTTTTGGTTATATTACTGAAGTATATGTTACCGAGGTTGAATCTGTTGTTTTTATGGAAGATTAAGTTTGTATGATTCACCCCCCCCTCTCATCTTATTAGCTTGGCATCTATACTTACATTAAGTATCAGAACTATCACTCTTGCTATATGAATCCCCACTTTGCTCAATAAGTTTGGATTCTCCTTGGGACCTTTGATCTCCCCTTCCACCAAAACTTCCTCTATGGCCTCTACCATCTCTACCCCTACCTTTGCCTCTGTTTCTTTGTTCTTGCTTTTGTTTGTTCTTCTCTTCCACTTTGAGTGCTAGCTGATAACACTTGTGAACTGTTTGTGGACATAGCAAACTCATCTGTTCTTGTATGTTCCATCTTAGTCCATTCAAATACCTTGCTACTTTTATACTCTCATCCTCTACTACCTTGGATCTCATGCATAGTTTTTGAAATTCTTTAGTGTAGCTACTGACATCTAAGTCTTTTTGCCTTAAGTTTTATCTTTTCCTATGTAGTTGGATTTCATAGTCTTCAGGAAGATAAGTTTCTCTAATTTTGGTTACCATTGCTTTCCACGTGGCTATTGGTTGCTTAACTTCTTTCACCCTTTCCTCTTGGATGAACTTCTACCAAGTTAAGGCTACCCCTCTCAACCTTGATTTTTCTACTTTAACCTTTTGTGCTTCAGTTATTCCATCACATTCAAAGTGGTTTTCTAGGCCTTCAATCCATTCTATGAGAGCATCTGGATCCATCTTTCCACTAGAAAGAGCCACTCCCTCTAAGGTTTTACAGCTCATGGCTCTCAAAGCCTTAAAGAATGGTTCTTGCTCAAGAACAGGGTCAGGTATGGTAACCTCATCTTCTATTTCCACCATTTTGCCCTTATCTCCAGCCTTATCATGGACTTCTTCAGTCTTAACTTCAATTTCAACTAGTTTTGTTGCTAGATGCTCCAACCTCTCTCTGAGTGCTCTATTTTCTTCTTCTTGGTCTTCGACCTTCTTGGCCAACTTAGCATTAGTCACCATGTTTTCTTCTAAGGATTCTATTGATCCTAAGTCAATTTTTTTTCTCTTTTCTCCTGAATCTTACTCAGGCTCTGGTACCACTATGATAGGGAGATTGAGTGAGAAGTTACTCAATAAGCCTAAATTGGTTTAATTTTTTAAGTGGACCCAAGGACATGCTTTTTATTTTGTATTCAATTAGTGTTTGGCAACATCAAACTCCAACACCCACACCTCTCCTCAAACAACCACCCTATTGTGTGTTATACAACTTTGTTCAAGCTTTTATTCCTCAAAGTTATGCAAATCCTCCACCATAGGTCCACACCCCAATAATGGTGTCTTGACTGTCATTATTGATTTAATTAGGCCCATTAGGTGTATTTCAACTGTCCTTCAAGAGTTTGGAAGGTTCTAACATCATCAAGGCAACCGGGTTCACTTTTTAGTAAAACATGGCTAAAAGTCTACTAGCCCGTGGAGGCCTAATTGGGTGGATTTTTCTTGCATAGGGCAACGTTGGCTAAACCAACCTTGTAACATGATTTGGAAGGTGTCTACAAGGTCCAAACTCAAATATTTTCGAGGTCTTAGCTCCTAAGAAGGTGGTTTAATGATTGTCCACAATTTTAGGCAAGAAAGGAGGGTTTTGAGAGGGTTTTACTCATGCAACAAAGGAACTCACTCTTACACCACAAACCAAGATTATAAATTATTATAGAACCTCTACCCCATAATTTATAACAACACTCCAGCTCTGCTCGACATGAAATTTCATCAAACACTTGCTCTGCAACAATAAAATGACTGCTAAATGCATTGTCACTATCAAATTCACTATTTTTACTGCACTTTGAAGGGTTAGAACAACATGTTAACCTTCACCAAGGTATGAAATAACCTAAAAACAATTTTTAAACACCTACCACAAGATTCCAAGGCATGAACATGTTCACAAAGCAAGTTTAGATCCAAAAGTCATTAAATTCCCCAAAACTGGGTACTTGCTGCCAACCACAATTTGACTCAATTTCAAGATAAAATAAACATTTTTTGGATCTCCAAATACATCTAAAACTCCAAGGAGACTAGGGAAGACCTCTGCCTTAAGTTTTTTCACTCAAATGACCTCTGAGCACAAACTTATTTTAGTCTTTTTCAAATTTACTAGCCAAGTCCATCTCCAACTTGCCTAGCATGAACTCAAAAACACTTTCTTTGCACAAGCCTGGCCAAAAGATGAATTATTTACACTATATATGAGCAATACAACTTGTCTAAGTCCATCCATGGGAGCCCAAACCTAGATTTAGACAAGTTGATGCCTTTTGGAGGCCAAAACCCTTGATAGAGCAGCCAAATAGCAAAAATGAAACAATTTTACAAAACCAACTTCCAAATGCACAACCTGAAAATAAACTACATAAATTGACTTGAATATACATCAAGATCACTACCCAAAAGGTACATTATGGAAATGATAAGCTACAGTATGGACTGTTGTACAAATGAAGCCCAAAACATGAGAAAAATCAGAAAATTGCTGCCCTTTTGATTAATTATCATAGAAAGTACAAAATCCAACCCTATACCAAGAAGAGGGAGGCATATATATAGAATTTGAAAGTGTTTATCAAGTCATGTATGGAAATAAGGCATTTTTATGTCGTCTTTTTACAAAAAGTGTCCAAAATGACAACTTTTACAAGCAAAAATGACAACTTTTGTTGCTCCAACTGACAATTTGAGCAACCTAACTCAACCAACCTTCCAAAATAACCTAGGAATGACTAAAAACACTTTATAAACATGTTTCAATTCTTTCCAAGGCATGACTAAGCCTATAAGGTGATTTTCCAGCTTTTAGCCTTATGGCCTAGAAGCACAAAATTGACAATTCAAGCCCTAAGAAGCAAAACTTGATCTCTCAAGCACAAAATGAGATAAAAAACTTATGAAATGACCAAAAAAAACCTATGAAAACATTTCAAAACTAAGAAGACACTTAAGCATGAAAAATACCAAAAAAATGGAGAGTGAAGCATGACTAGGTGCTCCGGCACCATTCTACTTGGACTCCCGAGCTCCTAACTGTTTGTCATGGTCTTTGGTTTCCATCATTCTTGTGGTGTTGGAAATGTATTTAGGAGCTCTATAATTTTGTGGATGCACTTTTTCCAGATTCATCCCCAAGTACTATCTCTTGAGTTTTTGTAATTTTTGGCATTTGCTTAATAACTTAGACATCTTGATATTTAAGAGGTATTATTTGTGGGGGGCTTCATTTTCAGTTGAACATCATATCTAGAGGTTTCTAGAATCATGTGTTGGTTCTATCTTTGATATTTTGAACAATTGTCATAGTTTATGGTGGTTTTTTCATTTCATCCTTCTTTGATCATCTTTAAGAGGGGGGACTACAAACAATGGAGAGATGGCATTATCACTCATCTTAGATGGCTCCATTTATTGCCACATTTGTATGACCTTTTTACCCTACCTAGCACAACTAGTAAGAGAATTGATTGGAATTGCAAGAGGGATGACGTATTAGGAGTTATTGCTATGCATGTAGATGATGACATTTTGGAGTCTATTGTTGATTTTGTGAGTCTTCATGCTCTTTGAAATAACATTTGGGAGTTATATGAAGAGCCTAATACTCAATTATTTCAAGATTATCTTGTTTTAGATTCCAATATGTCTCTTCTCTCTTTAGAGAGGATACCCTATGATTGTGATACTATTAGAAAATTTGATACTTTAAGAGTATTTTGAGATTTCAGATGAGGTTGCAGTTGCTTTAGAGATTCTTGATTCTTCTTTAGAGATAGTTGATCCACCCTCGCTTTCATTGACTTTTTATTGAAATTAGTTTGAGACGTTTATCATTCCCACTTAGTAGGACCATGAATTTCTTTCAAAATTGGATGACATATTTAATATTTCAGATTTGTGGTTATAGGGACTTGGATTCCTACCCAATATCTCACACTTGGTTTCCAATTGTTTTACTTTAGATTTTGAGCATACATTTGAGGGGTTATCACTCTTCCTTGATGACAACCATTGCACTCCTATTGTCACATCATATTTATCTTTGGATCTTGTTCTATATCAATTTCCACATGGTTCCAATTTGTCATGTTCTTCTTTGTTTGGGTATGTACATTATTCGATTGTGGCATCATCTTATTTGTAGTGCCCCTCTCTCTCTTGTTTCTTGTCAGACCTTGTGGTTTTGAGTTCTGTGTGGTTTGACCCTTTTTGGTCTTGGTCGATTTTGGTTTTGATTGTGTGATGTTTTGGCTATGCCTATTAGACTCTTATGTGATATTCATACTTTGTGCTTTATGATTCATTGCAATAGTGATGTAATTCATGATGTGTTTATATGATTGTGAATGATGATTTATACATTGATGTTAATGATGGAATTTTATGATGTTGTTAATGATGTTCTTATTAGATGTTATTCATGTTTAGTAGTTAGTTAATTGTGATGGATTACTTATGAGTTCTTTGTGTTTATTGATGCATATTGATGTATACTTCTTCTATGCTTGATGTGCTTGGGTGAAAGGGAAAAGTGATGCACTTCTCTTCACAGGAAAGATATGTCACTTCCATTCCCTATTCACGGTATGTTACTATGCATGGTTTATATATACATGTTTGACAGTTCGTTTATGCATTTGCAGGTACCGAGCATCGACCCCACCTAAGTCTTCAGGTTTGAGCATCCTCTACAACCCAATGGTAAAGTGGAAAGGGAGATATCAATCAGACCCCATCATACCATTGTTCCTATGGAACGAGTCCCCTATAAGGTATCCTTGTCAGGGTTTACTTTAGTGGCGAATATTCGCCGATGACGAATATTTCACATCGACAACCTAGAAAATTATGAATATATCGTACCGATCAGGGGTGGCCATGTCGCCCAGACTTTATAAATATTCATCAAATGCATGGCCCAATCACCCATTGTTTTATGTAATTAACTGTATCTCTATCAAGATTTCACCAATAGAATCTATGTTTTCCACACGGTAAATTCAATATTTTTGCCTACACTTTATGAGGTTGTCTTAATAGACGTCCATAATTCGCCAATAGCCATATAAAGATTTATTGGCCAGGAGAACCCAATTCGCCTGACATTTTGCAGAAGTATGTCTCAATTCACCTCAATTTTTGCCCTCTATTATAATTGCCAATTAATTGGACGACCCATAATCACCTCAAAAATTACATAAGACGTGTTATAGTTAAGCATGATTCACCAAATATTTGTATACCATATAAAATTCCTACTGAAATTGCCAAATAAGTATTGGTATAAATACAGTCAAAGATCATATTTATCTCTACACAATTTGGTCAGTTCTGAGCTCTCAATTTGGATCACTAGCGAAGTTTCAGACCAAGAACAACCATTGTTGTTGACTGCATTGGCGACTGCTAGTGAACTAAAGGTAAGTGATCATATTTTTGAAGTGTTATAATATTATTCTGAATTCATCTCTATCTGTTTGCATTGTTGAGTTTATTTTGTACCCGAAAATTTGAATTTAAAACAACTCTCTTGCATTCTTGAATTTGGATTCTAATTTCTAAATCTCCTTGGTTAACTGGTTTTTTTTTTTTGGTAAGTGCTATCTTTATGGGGATATCTCCCTATATTAAAAGCAAACAAAGTTACATAGAGATTAACATCATATTTTCCTAACACACTACCCATTACATCTGACCTCCATTATTAACAGACCCTCATATGCTAGAGACGACCCCCTCCCAAAACATAGGAAAAAACATATCCTCATCCCCCTTAGATATATTACAGAATGATGGCCAACTTCTCTCCAATTTCCATCACATCTCCAGTGGAAGCCTATGAGATCCAGTTTCCCCCCTATCAATCATCCTCTGAAATGGAGCCAAGTTATTGTTTATCACTCCTACCTAATAAACCTCCCAAGCTTCTTCAATGAACAATCTTTTCTATATCTTTTCTTCCTTATGCTTAATAGCCTCCTTGTCCTCCTCGGGCCCAATAGACCCATCCTCCTTCGGATCATCCTCAGAGTCCGACGAAACATAGTTGTCGGGCTTGAAAAAGGTGTGAAACACACTAGCCCCCAAGTCAGCCTCCTCCAGAATGGCATTGGCTACTGCATGCCCATTAACTCCCCGAATGAACCTATCAATCCTCTGGATGCACACCTCCCTAGAATCCAGAACATCTACCAGCGGGATAATTACAGCCTCATACACAAATCCATCGCACCAGTGCATGCCTACACCAAGCATGTATTTAACTAATCTCTTCACCGCGATAAACACTCTTTCATCGGTATGGAAAAACCATCTGCATGGCATTCACAAAGTTTCATCTCTGAACATACAACTCACCCTAAAATTATGAACCATTCTCCCCTGTAATGAATCCTTTCCTCTACAACAAGCTTCCTGATGTCTTCCTCCAACGTGGCTCTCCCAATCAATCTGGATAACTTTCGGATCCATCTTCCCTCCCATTTATAGCCCAGTTCCTTTTAGATTTTTCCATGGACAGTATTGGAAAAGGAAAAAGTACTCTAAACCTCTGTGCTAGACCTAGGAGACGTCCCTTTCAAATTTCCCATAATCAACTTTGTGATACAATTGTCAAAACTAGCAAAGGCCGCAGTGGTACTAATATTCCTTATCTGACTAAATCCCTTGTCCAACTCCTACGCATGCTTGATCATCTTTGCCCAACTTCCACTAATCCTATTCTTTGAATGATCCTCCCATTTCCACATGATATCTCAATTCTAAACTAGAGCATATCCTTCGAGAAAACAACTATGGATGGTTTATGCTAACCACTCCCCTGCCTTGGAAGTGGAGATGAATCTCCACCCTCCATGACACCTATCTCCCTTAAATTCAATAACTTCCTCAAAGGGAAAAACCATGGTTAAAATTTGTTTCTTTTCCTTTCTTTCTTTTATTAAAAACATTCATTTATTAAAACCTTTCATTCTTGACAGTGCTCACACGTGTCTCTAAGTCTATTTCGGGGACTTTTTGAAGAAACATGTGTCCTTCACAACTTCGTCCCATAACAGAGCTTATGTCGTCGATTAAAATTAATTAAGCAAGAGCCAATAAGCAAGAGCCCCAACCAAGTCTCTGAGGGATCTCTATCAACCTCTCCAGCATACGGCCCCATCTGCTCTAAAAACCCCGTTTCCCTCTGTCTGACATCAAGAAGCAACCAATGAAACCTGCTAGGACACATGCCAGCGGATACTCCTCACTGTACTTGCCCATCAATATATCCCAACTCATAGAATGAGTCAAGATATCAGGATCCCTGAATATGTTCCTAAGAGCCTGTAGTCCAGGTAACAATGCAATATCATAATCCACCTTATCCCCAGCAAAAGGGATATGAAGGATCCTGTACACATCCTCGGGCGTGATAGTCAACTCCCCAATTGGCAAATGAAAGGTATTATGCTCTGAATGAAATCGCTCTACCAACGTGGTCAGCATCCTGTGTTTTACACAGATATCAAGTCACCTCATCAAGTGAGTAAAGCCACACATATCAATATGAGCCTGCTCGACCTCAGACAAATCACGAACCAAAGCCATAGTGGGAGGATATACACATCTGAAGAGCACAGGAGGTAAGCACACCTGCACAAAAACCCAACAACGATCATCAGAAAACATTCCACATGAGCCTACAAGAGAAGTTAAACATCACACAAATCCAAATAAGTCAAATGCAAAAGCAAAAATTCATGTTTACACTTTCAAAAATGGTCATTGTTTTTTGAACGACAAAACACAGTTAAACAGAATCTCGTACGAGTCAGGAATGGCTCTCATATGAGAAAACAGCCTCAAACGACACTTTATTGGACTCCGCACGACAAAATGGTCTCCTAACCGACTTGTCGTACGACACAAGGGTTACTCTCGTACGACAAATCTAATAGTCTTAAACGATAAAAGAAAAATTGCCAGTTTCTCATACGAGACAGGATCCTATCTTGCATGATAAACCGCGACACCGGACCCAAAACCCATGAAATCGTGAAAAATAAACAAAAAAATTCAAAATTGGAAACATAAAGAGGCTGAAGATCGATCACTTACCGTTGGCTTGTAGTTTCAGGGTCGATTGTGATGTCTCTTGCGCTCAAATCGATGCTGATGAGTAGGGACCACCATTTTTCTTCGCAGAAGGCTTTTTGAATTTTCAAACTTGGAGGGTTAAAATGAATTGAAAATGACACTTTCGTCCTATATATAGCCTAAAAACTAATTTTTCAACTTGCTCCAATGGTCACGAAAATTGTACCCTTAGCTAATATGCCTACTCTGATTCCATTTTTAGGATCAAAATCAAAATTCGAGATCGTTTTGCTAGTCAATTTCAAAATTTTGACCACTTAGTGCTTTTTTTTCATCAAATGCTCATTCTTTCTTCAAATTGCGCTCAATTTCAAACACTGAATCTTAATTCAATTTCATTCTACACATCAACATTACAATCAACTCTACGCTCAATTTCTTATCAATCATCGCCGAAATTTTCAAAAAAATCCTCATGATCATTATGTGCTCAAATAAGTTATTTTTTGTCACACAATTGCCTATAATCAATCCCTTGCTATCTTTCGATTTCACTCCCGAGGGGGCATATTCACGGCCTTATGACTTCACATCTCACAAGTCGAGAATTTTTTTCAAATCTTCATCAAAAGTCAAGCAAAACCTTTTCAATTAAAGAAAATCAATCCTTATTGCTAAGGGGCATCTCAGCTTCCTCGCTTCACATCAAATTGAGATCTCTCGATCATCTGAATCAATCAATCACTAGGGGCATATCAGTTTCATCACTTCAAATCAAGCTGATATTTGTCTTTCATCTGAATTAATCTCTTAACATTAATTAGTTACATCGCTTCAAATTAAACTGATTATTCGTTCAAACTCAATCAAAAGTTTAAAGAGTTTCTTTGATCACACTAAATCTAAGCAGGTGTTCAGTATTCATTTCTTGATCAAGCTAAACGGTTCATTCTTCGCTCATCGTGTCTTGATCAATCAAGTTCAAGATCGATTTTTATCATCACTCACTGTATCTAAGATCAATCAAGTTCAAGTTCGGTATCTTTGTTTTCTATCGTTCCTCAGTTCAATCAAGTTCGGGATCGGTATCACTTTAATCAGACCTCATTTAGCTTTGTTGCTTTGAATCAAGCTAAACACCTTGCTTTTTTTATCTAGTTCGTGATCAATCAAGTTCATAACTGGCATCTCCTAAACATCACACATTCTTTGAATCAAACCGCTGCTCACACATTAATTCAAAGAGGGGCAAATGTAATACCCTAAAATTGGTCATCTAAACCATGGGCCCCTAATCTCGACAACATCACCAAGGTCCTAACCAAAGGCAATTAAATTAATCTTGAGCACATTATTAATTCTTTAATTATCAAAAATCACATGGCAAATCAACTACTCAACATTAATTAAATATTTATTTAATTAATTGAATCATTTCCAAGAATATCATTTTGATCAGTTATCCCATTTTAATTTATTAAATATCCTTGCATATTTAATTAATTAATAAATTTGCCATTCAATCATGCAAAAAGGATTAATTTATTACAAAAGATGGATTAATTTATTACAAAGAGTTGAATTGAAACAAAACAAAAATAAAAAAAATAAATGAATTAAGAGAGAAATCAAACTTGAGATATTATTTCTTTTTCTAAATTTAGAACTTGAAATCAGAAAAGCAATTTAATTGAATTATTGAATTATTCTCTAAAATTGGAACTCAAAGCTTTTCAGAAAAAGAAGTTCAGTTGCATTGAAAAGACCTTTTTCTTGAATGAATCAAATATGTGCATGGAATTATCTATTTTTAACAGATGTGCATGGAATTAATTTATTATTATTTTCCAATGCAACTTGGACTTCTAATTTGAATGCATTTCAATTAAACTATAATTGGAATCTATCTCAAGGTTAACTCAACCTGATTTCTCAATTATTTTCAATTAATCCTAAATTGAGCTTTTTGTGATTCTCTATAAATTCAGTCTTCAACTCTCATTCCAATTCACCCCAGAGATTTTTGAGAACACGCTTGGAGATTATTATCACGCTAATTTCGCTCTGGAGTCATTAAAATCATTGTGCTTTTTTAGATTACTTACATCCATTTTACATTCATTATTGCTTGCATCCATTGTTGCTTGAATTATTCATCCATCTTGCATCCATATAGCTTAATATCATATAGATTAAATCCTTCGTCATGGTGTAGTCTAGTCACTGGTATTGCTTATAAAAATCTGAGAGCAATCTTATACTCGCATCTTTTAGAAGGCAATTAGTCGCTTTGCTATGGTTTATTTCTTATTGATTATTGATTACTAACCATGCATATAATGACTTAATTGAAGTGTTGTGCTTGCAGCTATAGGTTCACTTTTTCACACACACAAGTATAGACTTAGAGTTAATTAAGCATATAATTTATAATAGTTAATTAACTATTAGACAATTCTCAGACATGTCTCTATTCCAACGACTTTTTGAAGAAACCTTTGTCCTTCAGAACTTCAGGCTGAAATAGAGCTTATGTCCTTGATCTGCGATTATCAAATGATCATTAAGTTGATTGATTAATTTAATATTTAAATCTAAGTAATGAACAAATTTATACTTTGTTTATTTGCATGTCTTTTTAGTTCTCTTTTGGTTAATTGTTGAATTAGTTTGTAGATCTAGGGTTAGTGGTTAGATCTTTAGGGTTTACAAATAGGTCAATATTTAGCACACATAGATGTATGTACCTATTATGTTATAGTCACACACACACACACACACACACACACACACACACACACACACACACACACACACACACACACACACACACACACACACACACATACACACACATTTTTATACTATGATGTTATAAACGATTATGGATGTATTTAAAGTGCTTATATGTAATAATTTTAATCCATATGTTTGTAAATATGATGCTATGGATTATGACCTAACCTTTATGTTGAAAAAACCACAAGATTGAGAGAGAGGTGAATTAGTCTAAACCAAATCCTAAACTTCTTTAATCGCATGTACTTATCAATTATCATTAACAAATTAAACATCAATGCAAGATGAAACAAAAAAACACCAAACACATGAAAACCATAATTTTTACCTGGAAAACCCAGTGTGGGAAAAACCATGGTGAGAATCACACTCACAATATAAATATAATAAAAATTAAAATTAATGACTTTCATATTTTACACTGTCGTGCACTTCCTTTGATATCAATGGTCCAGATCTCTGTGCGACTACGCATTTAGATCAAGATGCTCTTTCACCTTAACTCTACAGCCCCGTCGCACACATGGCACATGGGCCCTGCTGACGTTAGACTCTTCTTAAGTGGACCAATAAGATTATGCATGCTGAAGGTCAAAGGACACGTCAGAAAGGGTTGGCCCAATCTATCCTCCTCATAAATTAAGTATATAATTTATAATAGTTAATTAGACAATGCTCAGACCTATCTCTATTCCGACAACTTTTTGAATCAACCTTTGTCCTTCAGTTTTTTGGGCCGAAATGGAGCTTATGTCATTGATCTGCGATCATCCAATGGTCATTAAGTTGATTGATTAATTAATTACAGACTTATAGTTAACTAGCACTTACAGCTCATTATATGGATAGCCGAAATAAAATTAAAGATAAAATTTTTAATGTAGTTTAATATTACAAGTGAATAAATTAATCTAGTATTTAAATTCAAGTAATGAATAAATTTAAAATAAAAAAGTGTCTCATTCACACTTATAGAGGTGCAATTAATGTTGAATCATACGGATTGATTGTAGAACAAAGCTTGGACAACACATTGATGGCAGAGCATTGATGAGCTTGGCTCTTGACGGCGGAGTAGGACATGAGGAGTATTGATTATTTATTCATTTATGTTGGCCATTTTTATTAAACACGTTTAAGAGTTCTTTGAGAGAGTAGGGGCTAATATTGAATTGAAGGGGTGTCGACACTGTTGCAAAGGGAACATGTAAGCCATTTTCACATTCAAAACATAGAAGAAATTGGTGCCCTTCATGGGAAAAGTGTCAGATAAGAGATTGAAGGGACTATTCTTGTTCAAGGATGAAAGTCTTGTGGATGCGGTGAAGTTCTTGCTGAGAGAGGATATTGTCCATATTAGTCACAAATATAAGACTAATATGGAAATCTATTTCCTTATCGTTGCATGGGGATTAGAATTTAAAGAGCATTCAGATAAGGGAAAGAGGGCCTTGCAAACTTTAATTGCGATAGAATACCTAGGAGGGAGGGATTCAATTTGGGAGTGGGTTGTTCCGGGATTGGTTTTCATCAATTTTGAAGGGTCAGTGGAGCCTGCAGACCCACTACCCTTTATTCACTGGCAAGAGGATGAGTTGAAGACGAGATGCAAAGAGCTCGCAAGAAAAGGATGGGAGGTGGGTATTAGGGTTTATTTTAGAGTTGGCTTTGGTGGTGGCGTGTATAGATAGATGGATTGGATGGAGGTTATTTGATGACTCCAATATTTTTGTAATCTTTTTTTGAAGCTTTAAATCAATAAAATATCATATCACCTACTGGTAGGTCCAGAAAGTGACAATCTAATAAACCCTAACAATAAATAGTTGTGCAAGGCCAACACACATTATAATATATTCTGGTTCTCCCAAAATAATGAAGATTCGCCAAAATAAATCATTTGAACAAAAAAAAATGATAAGTGAATTGTTGGGTAGGACCAACACCCATTATATTAAGATTAAAAAAAAAGATACAATAGTATTTGGCTTGTAGCCGAAAATGCATTCTCGGTAGCATTTCCAATGATCACCCATAAAAACTCATAACCCACAATACAAAATTCAAGAATTAAAATAGAACGAAGCATCTGCACCATACTTCAGGGTTAGGAGACATTCCGAGTCCGCCTTGCCACCTCTGCAGCTTCATGTTCCTCCCCGACTTTCTTGCCTTGTAAGATGAGTGGGCAATCCTGTCCGCAGTTAGCATGAGCTTCGCTTGCTGCAATTTCCTCCACACCGCGTTGATCATCCTCAATCCATTCCTCTCCACTCCCCATCTCCAACGCCCCTAAAATCTCAATCTCATCCTCCTCATCAATTTCATCTTCATCTACCATCCCTTCAGTGGTCAGGTAGTCCCAATGCCAATCATCCTCCTCGGGTTCTTTGATTTTGGCTACATACATGAGGAAATTGATACTGCGTAGTATATCACTCCTTCATGCCTGCAACAACTACACATCTTGTGTTTGCACAATCTTAAATTTAAAAACTCTTCCAATGTAAAGTTTTGTGGGAGGGGAATGAGGAGATTCTCATCCACATTGTTGATGACCGCATTAATGTTGCGCAAATATGCATGCTCAAACACCATCTGGGTGAGTTTTTTCGCCCTCCATGGAAACCCTGACATATAACAACATGGCAAGAAAAAATGTCAAAATATCTAAACTGACCCTATGCCTATGATACACCATCATAAAATCCAACCCTAGCATTGTCTTGACCGCATGCATTATGTACGAGTGGTCATTCACCAAGACGCCCCCTAACCCTTTATCTGTGACTCCACCTACAAACACTACATGTGGTTTCGTTGCCCTAAGCATAATTGGTGTGTCCATCACTCCCACCTCAGTGTTTCCAACTCAAACATGTGATGTGAAAATACGGTAATACCCCAATGCCCAAGTTAAAGGCATTTGATCAGCTTCAGCATAAATGTCTCATTAAATGCACACTTACCATAAGTTTCCTTGCGCGATATATATTAATAGTACATATATCTTCTTTTTTATTTTTATAATTTTTTATACAAGTACATAAACCCACAAAAAAAATTTCACTTTCACAAGAGATTTGCAAAGACAAATAACAAAACCATTGATATTATTATTCATGTGAGATCAATAAGTACATTCTAGAGACGATATCTGTAGTAATTGTCATTCACCAAGATGCCCCCTAACCGTTTATCTGTAACTTCACCTAAAAATGTTGCATGTGGTTTCGTTGCCATGAGCATAATTGGAATGTCCATCACTCCCACCTCAGTGTTTCCAACTCAAACGTGTAATGCAAAAATATGGCAATACCCCAATGCCCAATTTAAAGGCATTTGATCAGCTTCAGCATAAATGCCTCATTAAATGCACACTTACCATAAGTTGCCTTGCGCAATATATATTAATAGTATATATATCTTATTTTTTATTTTTCTAATTTTTGATACAAATACATAAACCCACAAACACAATTTCACTTTCACAAGAGATTTGCAAAGACAAATAACAAAACCTTTGATATTATTATTCATGTGAGATCAAGAAGTACATTCTAGAGACTATATCTGTAGTAATTGTCGTAACATTCTTCACTGTGGAAGACTCCACGTTCTAACTTAGACACTACTACTATACCCTTTTCCAAAGAGACCAAGAGTCCCTCCAAACAAATGTCTTAATTACAGCCTTGGAATTCCTTTTATAAGATTAAGGAATGCAACAAGCTTCAAGTTGTATACAACTGTCATGTTCTCATTTGACATATGTTTGTTTTATACACATGGAAATTGTATATTCCCAATATGAAACCTAAAATAGAACAGGATAACTTATCAAACCATATGACTAAAATTATCATGAAACTATCATGGACCATGGTGAAGAATAAAATATTGTTGAAATTCAATTGCTTGAGCCGCACCACCATCGCATTGCTAATAACTTTATGGCTGCAAGATTCTAACTATAAAAACTAGAGGAGGAGTTTTATAGATGCAAGATTCTAGCTATTAAAACTAGTGGATGAGCTCCACAAAAACAAGTGGATAAGCTCCAAAGATGGGTATTGTAATCAGAATAGGGGTCCAACTTTAGTTATCAATTTTAACTAAGAAGACTCTTTGCTAGAGCCGACTCTTCCATGTCCTCATTGTTCTCCTCCCTGCTCCCTCTTTCTCTTAGGATTTAGGAGACGAGTGGCCGAATGCAGGTAGCCAGGGAAAGGCCATCTACAACTGCAGATGGCCTTTGAAAATCCCTTTAGCTACCTCCTCCAATTTGAAAGTCCCTATAGCTACTATAAATAAATTTGTCGTGTTGCTATAAACACAGCCTTCCTGAAATATTCTCCACCCGGTGTCATTAAACCTATATCTTATGAACACATAGGAAACATCTACATATGGGCATTTCATTTCTGATACTGTTATTGAACAAGTGTAGAGGGAAATATTTATAATGCTCCTTGATCAACTCAACTGCTACCGATTTATGAAAAACCTCGAAGCTCTAAATTTAGAAGTTCTAAATATTCCTTTTCACTTTTTTGCATTTCCAAAGAATCAAAACTCTTCATGTTGGCATGCAACTCTTCATGCCACCTAATGAAATGATCAAAACTCATCAGTTTGTTTTAATCATTTAACCGTGAATTCAATATTTTCTTCAAGAACAAGCTAACATATGTACCCATGCAACTCTTCATCAAAATGACAAGCATAAAGTCCTCTGACAAGAGGAGTGTTTTGTTGGGATCCAAGAACACTGAGAGGGGGGGAATCAATGTTCTGCAGGAATGATTAAATTTAACCTTATTAACACTGTAAAGCGGAAAAATCGAACCCTAGTCGTTCTTCCCTCCCCAACTCCAAGGAGAGAGAAGGGGGAGTCACTAGGGTTGATGGTTTTTCACTTAGGAGAGACTTTACATTCAAAAGAGGGGTTGAAACCCACAAGATCCAATCCCACGCAATGCAAGATTGGATTCTATATGAGTTTCAAGGGTTAAGACATCAAGGATACCCTCTTTTGTAAAGAATGTAGATAGAAAGATTGAACTAGGAATGCATGTAAAGTAGGAAAGATTCGCTTATAAACAGAGATAGAGATATGGGATGAAGCTGCAGACCTGGAATTAGCAGTAAAACGTCGAGACGGTGTTGTTCTGTAAATTTGAACGAAAGTTGACGGGACGATGGCGCCCGACGTGCACACGGTCCTCCGAAAAATCCGCGAAACGAAGGGGGATCTGTTCGTCTCTGCACAAGGATTCCAGATCTTCAATTACAGCCGCGTACCTGCAACCTACACACAAGAAAAAGAGGACGATTGGGGGGTTAGGGATGAGGGGTTTGCCTTTAGGTCAAACCCCGGTTTTGGAATTAACCAAGAAATGAGAATGCTGTAAATGTAAATGTTTGTAATGTAAACAAGTACTGATACCTTGTTGTAAGAATGTTTGTATTCTTACATGCGAAGGTGTAATGTATGTAGTATGTTGTATGTTGTATGTGATCTCCTCTTCAATGGTTGAATCCTTGTCTTGAATGCAACACTTAGCCTTGAATGGAGACTTGGAATGATCAATTGCTTGGAGGAATGCTTGAATGCTTTGAATGTTTGAATGCTTGAATGCTTGAATATCGTTTCCACCTTTTTTCCCATCTACCAAAATGGGAGAGGAAATGTAGTTTATATACTTGTCAATTAGGGCTGATAGACTGATTTTCCCGACCTTAGGCCGACCAGGAAATATTATTTTCCAATTTGCAAACTTAAAGACCCGAAGCCCCATAAGAGACCGGGCCCAAAATAGGGCCAGGGACTAGGGCACTGGGTGCCATGGTCCTGGGGGACCAGGGCACTGGGCGCCATGGTCCTGAAGGACTAGGGCGCTGGGCGCCATGGTCCCACCTCCCGGGACAGCAGGGTGCAAGGAGGGATCAGGCCAGGGTGCTGAAAAATGCAGTTTTTGATGTCATGAACAAGTTTCGAGGGTCTCCATTCGGGTTCAGTGTTGCGCCGCCATCGTGAAGACCCAAAATGTAGTCGAAATTGCAAGTGTCGCAATTTTAGGATGCTACATTTAGCCCCCACTTTAGCGGGAGTATAAGCATATGCTCATACTTCCGGTAAAGTACAAGGAAACAACATTGAAAAACTTTCACCACGTTAAGGAGGCAAGATACACCAAGCCCCCAGTGGACTAAGGATCTTGCGACTTCGATTGACAAAGTAAAAGGAAAGATCATGAGGGAGAACCATGACTGTCAGTAGTAAGGTTCCCTCACTATGAGTCATGCAAGAAAGATATCAAAAATTTTCAAGGCAAAGCTAAATTTGTCAAGAAATTTTCAAGTATCTTGAAAAGATATGAACGGGATGTATGCCCCCCTATGTTAAAGCGATCGCACACGCCTCACCGGGGGTGATTGCTTTAAGGTAGTGATACATATAAGAGATGAGAAAGGAGCACGTTATCACAAGGATTTAGCCCCCAAGTGTGAGATAAGCCCAAGGATAATAGACACAAAACACAAAGCACAAGGTGACTTCGCTTTCCTCGGGGTCAGTATGCTGTATGATAATTCATGTATATCATATGTATGTATGCATAATTGTTCTTCATTCCCCAATCAAGGAAGGTCACCTAGAAGAAGGGAGCACATGTGTCTTTTGAGTCAACATGAGAGAGACCAAAAGAGATCTCAATGCTTTGCATCGTCCTCAAGTAGATAACACTAAGGACAACAAATAGAAGAATGAGAGTAACACATAGAAGAAGTAACAAAAGAGAGGAGGAAAGAATCTGCTATGCTAATGAACTAGTCTAGCACGTCATCTACCCCCCGATCTTGCTGATCAATATTTCGGGAAGGTAGGAAACATGCTAGAGGAGGAACATCCAACACAGCAGATGGAGCTATCACAAGATCCAAACAAGGGCTATGTTCATATCCCAAGCCACGGTGTTCTTGTCTAGGAGCTAGGATAAGTGCTTTAGAAAATTCGTTAGATAGATGGTTATTAACATCAACATATTCATATTCACTATCAGAATGAACAGGAGTAACATTTTCATCATGAATAACATTTTCATCTATATCATCATCAAGATTTATAAAAATAGGATCTTTAACTCGCACAGGATCAAGACCATCATGCATCTTATGTTCAGGAGATTTTGGCTCAATCGTCGGCTGAGGAGAAAATGGAATAATGTTAGTTGAAGGTGTTTTTGGGGATTGCAAAGTTTGAGAAGCAGCTGCCTGAGCTCTAAGACGACGCTTTCGTCGACGTTCATGTGCAGAACGATTCCGTCTAGTCTTAGTAGGAAGTTGCGAAGATTGAGGAGGAGGAATGTTCTCATCCTTATCACTTGGGTGTTTAGGTTGTGGTCTCTTAGGTTGAATAATAGGAGAAGAGGAAGGTCTCTTCTCTCCATAAGAGGAAGGAGGAGGAACTGCTCCATATAAGGGCGGAATATTTGGTTTAGGAAGGAGACCAAGTCCATCATGACGAGGAGGTATAGGTCTACTTTTAGGAAGTTTATTAGATATAGGCATAGTCACATTCATAGGAATGGGTTGGGAATTTTCTTGAGGAAAGACATTAGTTTTATCTTTCAAAGGAAGAACTTCCTTCTCAAGAACGATAGGAATGTCAAGTTTGGGTGTTCTAGGTTCACTTAGAGATAGGATCATGTTTTTTTTCCACTTTTGATAAGATTTGAAGAGATGATCACTTCGCGGAGGAAGAGATTGAAATTGTTTAGGCCAAAAGTAATCAATAGGAACGCTAGAAGTTCTTTCAGCTGGTTTAAAGAGACTATGATTGACAGTAACAACTTCACCATTATGGGGAAATTTCAAACACTTGTGAATAGGAGAAGCAATAGTTTTCATGGAAGATAGCCAAGGATAGCTTAGCTTCACACGAAATTGTTCGGACAATGGAATAATAGCAAAGTCCACATCAAGGGATTTGTTATGGACCTCAATAGGTAATGTAATAGAACCAATTGCAGGAGAAGAAAATGCATCAAATAGTTTCACAACCACATTTGTTTCATCATAGATCACTTGATTCAATTGCAAAGTAAAAAGAAATTCTTCAGTAATGATATTAACCATACAAGAAGGATCAATAAGCACTCCACGACAAGGTGTATTCTTGACTTTTGCAACTATATATAAAGGACCATCAGGTGCCCTGATAGTTTCACTAGAATCAAAGGTGATGGAAGGTTCTTTAGGGATTGTCTGCTGCTCTACAAAGTTAATCACATTCCGAGTCATAGACACAAGATCATCAGGTGAGACAGAGGAATCAGTAGTATCAATCGCATTAGAGGTATGAGAAGGTAATGGATCAGTAAAAGTCTGAATATTTTGGTTAGGAGGAGCTACAGATGTGTTGCCTTTATCATTCACACCAGAAACAGAGATAGTATTATTATCAATCAAATCTTGAATTTTACCCTTTAAAGCAAAACATTTTTCAGTATCATGCCCAGGATGACGATGAAATTGACAAAAAGATTTGTTATCAAAATAGGGTGAATTAATCTTTGCAGGATCTATTTGCTTTATAGGAGGAAGAGTAAGCACATTTTGTTCCAATAACTTATTCATAATACTATGCAATGATTCATTCAAAGGAGTGAACTTTCTTTCTTTCTTGAAAAACTTAGAAATAGGAGACACATCTGATGCTGCATTCACATTGTTGTTGATGATGTTTTCATTGAATTTAATGGACTCTCTATTCGGTTTAAACTTCCCAAATGGTTGTTGACTACTATCACCCTTATCACTCGGAGCCATAGGATTTACTTGTCCCATTTGACTCACAGTCAGTTGATAATTGTGAAGAGTTGCGCACAACTGTTGGAAAGAAGTAAACTCAGAAAACAGAAGTTTTCCTCTAATATCTTTTTGTAAATTAGAAATAAAGATTCTTTGAATATCATTGTCAGGTACTGGAAAGGAAATTTGAGCATACAAATGCTTATATCTACCAATGAAATCAGTCACTTTTTCTTTAACACCTTGTTTACAATGCATTAAATCAATCAAAGTAACTTTAGGACTTATATTGTTTTGAAATTGTTGAATAAAAGCATTTGCAAGTTGTTCGAAAGAAGTAATAGAATAAGAAGGCAATGAGCAATACCATTGTAGGGCTTTATCTCTTAATGTTCTAGTAAGCAGTTTTGCAAGCAACCTTTGGTCATAAGCAAAATCAGTACATATTGTTTGAAAGGTCTTAACATGTGTTAGAGGATCACCCTTACCATTATAAAGCTCCAAATGCGGAATTTCAACATGTTTAGGGGGGATAGTTCGAACAATGTCAAGAGAAAGTGGGCTCGCAACATCAAATGTGGGCACACTAAACTTAGATTGATTTATAGAGGCAATTTGTTGCTGTAAAGAAGAGACAGTTTGTGCAAGATTGTTAATGGTCGCTTCAGTCGAAGAGTTCATATTAGACGTGTTAGATTGTGATGGATGTGTTATGTTATTGAAAGAAGGTAGAGAGTAAGGTGGTGGGACACTATGATAGTTAGTCATAGGAGATGATTGGAAAGGAGGAACACTACAAGGAGGAATGGAAGGGTTAAATGAATTGCCCCCTTGCGTCATGTTCATTTGTGGAGATGTAATAGGAACACTCATTGAAGGAATGAATGAAGAAGTTGGATTGAATGAAGGAAGAGGGTTGATTGAAGAAGAGGGATTGCCCCCATAACTAGTGATCATAGGTGGAATGTCTTGTATTGAAGTAGTCATTATGTTTGATGTAAAAGTAGGTATACTAGCAATAGAAGTTGTCAAAGGAGTAGAATGATTAACTTGAGTAGGAGGTTGTGTATAACCTAAGGTTTCGGCACAACTTTTCATAGGAATCACATTTGAATCCACAATGTGTGCAATACCACGCAAAATATCAATTCCATTCTTATCACTTTGAACCATACGTTTTAGACCCTCAATTAATGAAAGAGCTTGACTATCGGGGTATTCTTGAGACATCCATTGTCGAAAATCATCAAATTGGTTATCCAATTTTGAAAGTTGTTCTACAGAAACCTCATGGAGAGCTTCTTCATCATTAAGAGGATTAGAGGAATTACCCATGTCCTCGTTAAAAAGGCCATTCAAATTAGGTTCCATCTCCTTGGTAATTACACCTTGGAAAGACTTAATTCTAAGGCTTCGTCTAACGGGAATAGTGTAAGTAGGGCTTATTGTTGTAAAACTCATGCACTAAAGAAAGAGAGAAGATTTTGAATTTTAGAGGTAGCAAATTTCAATAAAATCAGCCAATCTCCTAGATTTAAGCTGTTAAATGCAATCAGGACAATCTCCCGAAATTTCAAAAAAAATGTCCAGGACCATGGCGAATGGAGTGCACACGGTCCTTGCAACTTTTTTCGAAATTTTCAGGGATGAAAGTTATGATGATTTTAAAGCTAATCTGAAAAAATTGAGTGATTTTACGATCTGTAGATAGGCCAAATTAAAGTTGCAATCTCAAAATTGAACCCTACCAAGATTGTTGAAAAATGCAAATTTGGAAATTTGGAAAAGAGGGGGAAACTGAAATTTTGAATTTTATGATTTTAGAAAGAATGCAGAAAGCAATGCAGGTTTTGAAATTTAAAAGTTGACCCGATTTCCTGGAAAATTCAATTTTGAAAGTAGAAATCAAGGTTGTTGTGATTAAACACTTAATTTCAAAAGTCACAAATTGTAAAAATTTGAATAAAGCACTGAAATTTTGAATGAATGCCAACACACTTTTCAGATTTAGGACTGTAAGAAACACAATTTTGATATGAATTTAAATTTCAACAATTTTTGAATGATTAGAAGCCTCAATCCAATCAATCGCTAGACCAACTTTGACTTTAATTTTGAAGGTGTTAAAATTGATAAAATCAGCCAAAATTCTAGATTTTAGCAGAAAAATACAATAAGATCTAGCTCCCAAAATTTTGGAAAAAATGTCGGGGACGAGGGCGCTCGGGGTGCACACGGTCCTCGCAACTTTTTTCCAAATTTTCAGGGATGAAAGATATTGTGATTTTATTGCGGAATCCAAAGTTACAACCGATTTGGAGGTGTTTTGATTAGTGAAATTATCAGTCAAAGGTTGAATCAAGAAGGTCTTAAAAATTAGGGTTTTGACATTTAACCACTTAATTTTTAGAATTAAAGCACAAATATGAATTGACAATTTGCAATAGAAGGGTAGATCTGAAACAAGCATTAACAATTAAACATTTCACAAGTTTAATAAAAAAGAAAATTTTAGGGTTTTTATGCAATTAGCCTCTAAAATTTGCAAAAGATCAAACATGGAAATGTAATTAAAAAAACAAAATTTTCAGATCTAACCATGAATAATCAGAACGAGGATGTTCACGTCGGGTTCACCAAAATGTAAAGCGGAAAAATCGAACCCTAGTCGTTCTCCCCTCCCCAACTCCAAGGAGAGAGAAGGGGGAGTCACTAGGGTTGATGGTTTTTCACTTAGGAGAGACTTTACATTCAAAAGAGGGGTTGAAACCCACAAGATCTAATCCCACGCAATGCAAGATTGGATTCTATATGAGTTTCAAGGGTTAAGACATCAAGGATACCCTCTTTTGTAAAGAATGTAGATAGAAAGATTGAACTAGGAATGCATGTAAATTAGGAAAGATTCACTTATAAACAGAGATAGAGATATGGGATGAAGTTGCGGACCTGGAATTAGCAGTAAAATGTCGAGACGGTGTTGTTCTGCAAATTTGAGCGAAAGTTGACAGGACGATGGCGCCCAGCGTGCACACGGTCCTCCGAAAAATCCGCGAAATGAAGGGGGATCTGTTCGTCTCTGCACAAGGATTCCAGATCTTCAATTACAGCCGCGTACCTGCAACCTACACACAGGAAAAAGAGGACGATTGGGGGGTTAGGGATGAGGGGTTTGCCTTTAGGTCAAACCCTAGTTTTGGAATTAACCAAGAAATGAGAATGTTGTAAATGTAAATGTTTGTAATGTAAACAAGTACTGATACCTTGTTGTAAGAATGTTTGTATTCTTACATGCGAAGGTGTAATGTATGTAGTATGTTGTATGTTGTATGTGATCTCCTCTTCAATGGTTGAATCCTTGTCTTGAATGCAACACTTAGCCTTGAATGGAGACTTAGAATGATCAATTGCTTGGAGGAATGCTTGAATGCTTTGAATGTTTGAATGCTTGAATGCTTGAATGCTTGAATATCGTTTCCACCTTTTTTCCCATCTACCAAAATGGGAGAGGAAATGTAGTGTATATACTTGTCAATTAGGGCTGATAGACTGATTTTCTCGACCTTAGGCCGACCAGGAAATATTATTTTCCAATTTGCAAACTTAAAGACCCGAAGCCCCATAAGAGACCGGGCCCAAAATAGGGCCAGGGACCAGGGCGCTGGGCGCCATGGTCCCACCTCCCGGGACAGCAAGGTGCAAGGAGGGATCAGGCCAGGGTGTTGAAAAATGCAGTTTTTGATGTCATGAACAAGTTTCAGGGGTCTCCATTCAGGTTCAGTGTTGCGCCGCCATCGTGAAGACCCAAAATGCAGTCGAAATTGCAAGTGTCACAATTTTAGGACGCTACAAACACAACAACTCAACAACTGGTAAACATAAAAGAAGATAACAATAATTAATAATGCAACCACATAGGTGAACACCATAACACCACAAATTTATATGTGGAAAACCTCAATGAGGAAGAACCACGGTGGGATTGGAGACCCACAATATATATCCATTGATTAGATGAATAAATATTACAAAAAGGGGCTTGCACATGCAGGAAGGCCAATAGCCTAGAGCGCACTGCTCATCACAAAAGGAGTCAGACTACAATCTGGAATGAAGATTGAACTGCTAGAATAGCATCTCCTATGTCTGAGTACGGTTTTGGTTTAAGCTCAATGCCAGAGGTCTTAAACCTCTTACATAAACCCAACTCGATCACCTATGATCAACCAAAACATCTGCATATGATTGCAACTTTATTCGCACACAAATAATCCCAAAACCATGACCGATGATCTACAAAGAGATCTTACATCATATTTATACCAACCCAGGACCTAAACAATTAGGGCAGCCACCTAAAAGATAATACAATAAATTTATTACATATACCCACAAACCAATGATAATCCAAGTCATCCTGAGACCGAAACAACATTAACCAAACAATAAATCCAACCAGTAATGCATCGGGAGCATCCACCAACACGTTACATAAAATGGTCCATAACCTAGCAGAATAAGACTGGACCTAAAATAGGTTGCCATAAGCCAAATGAAATACCACCAATCAACTGGAACACGAACATGATAACCATCAGCATCTTGAAAACCTTCTAGAAGCCGCACCAACACCACTTATCAAATCCATCAAAAGATCTTCAATAAAGCTCTGTCGATAGAACCTTTACCAGTAACAAAAAGGCTTACTAGAACATATGATAGCTTCCGGATCACCAAATCCCGAACCAACTGAATGTGACACATATCTGAACAACATGAATAACCGAACCAAACCAATTCCACCAATCAAAATATACCAGAGACAAATCTCCTGATCATCATCAAAGTCCAATCACTCTACCAGAACCCGGTGGACAACCAAAGAAGCTAGTGTTGACATCAATGCAACACATAATCAATTCCTCCAAATTGCCAACATATTTTCTATGCGAAAAGATCGCTTAGAATCTGAGATGAAGATTTCATGCATGCTAAAAAGCATGTTTCTAATTCCAATCATGGATATGCAGTACACTTTCTATATGGGTTATTTTCCCAAAACAATGTGAAAGATGTGCCTTAATTATTCTACAATTAGTTGGACTTTGATTTTGATGTATTTCTGAAACAAAGGAAATTGCACTTTGATTTTGATGTATTTATGAAATAGAACTAGGACTCGAATATGAGATCAAGAATGCAAACCCAAGCAACAGATAATTTCATAGTTGTGAGTCACTTGAGCATTAATGCCCAGCGTTAACATAACTTCATGTGTAGTTGCACAAATTATTCTTATAGATCCATTACATTACTCCAGACTTACAGTAACTTGCAAATAGAATGTAATTCCTTCCTTGAAGGAAATCCACATTCACACTACACAGTCAAATGACAATGAAATTTCCAAGACAAATCAAAATATCCTTAATATTATGATTCACCATTCATGTAATATCTGAAAGTACAAATGAAGACAATGTTAGCAACAATAATAAATATAGTAGTGTATTCATGAACTAATTGAAAACTATTGAAAGAAAGTGTACATTATTTCACCATGAAACCATCCTACACACTAGACGAGACAAAGCCCTGTTTCTAGTTCTACTCTCCCCAGAGATGAGAAAATTACAGAATCCTTCTTTATGGCCTTAATATTCCTTTTATAATCATAAGGAATGAAACAAGCTACCATCCTTTTAAAAGAATGTGTAACATATATGGCAATGTCGTAAAACCTCTGGACCAATATTCATGAAATCTTTGGTTTAGAGACGTAGAAAGCTTTCATGAATGTAAACTACCTTTTGAGCCATGCCACTATCGCACATTTGTGGTTATTGATGCAGAGAATACCAGGATACAAGATTCTCATTGCATTTCTTGGTAGGGGAGAACTTTGAGAGTTTTGATCAAGCAGGGATGCTTGACTCCAAAACTGCATCTCTTGTGTCTTCACCCAACTTTCTCTTTGCATTCTATCCATAATAAGGGGGACATGGCAGTTGCCAGAGAGATCAAAATTATTTGCAACTGTAGCTGAAGCCTGTAGTTGCACTCGAGCCTTTTAATAACCCTTTGGTTATCTTTGGCTATTTTAATAACCCTTTGGCTACAAGGTAAGTCATCAATTTTCTTTACTTCATGGCATCTGCAAACCTTCAACCATATCTCCTTATGCCAGAATTCAGTTGCACCTGCTATGAAAATCATTTAAAAATCTCCGCAAGCAAGGAAACAACACTTCCTAAAAACTTATCTCTAGAAAATGTCTATCTTCTACATTCTGAAATGCAGTGTGCGAATAATGACCCTATTTCTCGATTTGCGAAGTGGCGGCAATTGATTGTCAGGTCTATACTTTGGATTATTCCACATACTATATTAAGTTGTTTGAGATGTACTTTTCTCTCATTCCACAAGAAATATGTCATTCCAATAGTCCTGACACCTGTACATGACTCATAGACCTCAACACATATTAATACTGGTAGCTTCTCATTGAATATTAAATATGTGCCATCCTCCATATTTTTCTTCCTCTGACACATGCAGTGTTTTGAGTTTTCTATGTAAAAGGATAGTAGAGAATCCTTGATCAAGATTTCATACATGCCAAAAAGCGGCTTTCTAAAAGATTTCATACGGATATACATGACACTTATAGCTAAGATGTGATGTGTTTTCTATATTAGTTTTTTTCTCCAATTTGTAATCGAAGATTGGCCTTGATTATTTTACAATTTTTATGTGATTGAAAAACATTCGCCAATGTAATTATTATTTTCCCCCCAAAATAATGAATGATTTGCCTTAACTTTTCCACATTTTTCATGCAATATGAACAAAATCGCCAATGTAATTATTATTTTTCCCCAAAATAATGAAATATTCACCTTAATTTTTCAAAAAAAAATCACGCAAAACAAAAAGATTCACCAATAAATTAATTTTTTTCCCAGAAAGAATGAAAAATTTGCTTTAATTTTCGTACAATTCTTACGCAACTGAGAAAAATTTGCCAACAAAATTTAATATTTTTCCCCTATTAAAAAAAAAAATCGCCAAAGAAATTAATATTTTCCCCCAAAAAATTGAAAGATTCGCCAGGATTTTACACCTTTACCCAGGGGGGGTTTCTTAAAGTTATCCATGATCCTTGTTTAGTGTTTATCCGATCTTGCCAATCGTTATCCCGGTTGGTCCTCCGTGTTTTGATTTGTTGTATTTTGTTGATCCTTGTGTGTAGTATAATAATTATCTAATATTTTGTGAAAAAGATTAGTATTATATTTTAATGATATTTGGATGTCGTTATTTGATTAATTAATAACTTCGAATTGTGTAACTTAAAGATTTAAATTATTTAATTATTTCGAAAAGAGTATTTATTAAGGGAATTAATAATAACATCTATTTGTGTATTTAAAGATTAATCAATTAATAATTTATTATAATTGCCTCTTTTGACTTATTAATTGAGAAGCTTAAGGGCTTAACTTATTTATCTAAATTGGAAGGATTAATTTAAATAGAAAAAAATAAATAAATAAAAAAGGTGGCAGTGCCACTTAATATATTTTATTTATATTTCTTTAAAAAAGCTGATTCAAAGAGCTCCCGGAGAAAAGAACCAAAAAGAAAAACTTTGATCCTTGCTCGATAATACATGGAAAGGTTGTGAAGCTTATATCCCTAATATACCAAAAAGGTACAATATATCTCGTAATGTCTAGAATACTGAATGCCACAAATCATCCTCAAGTATCGAATGCTTCTTGGAGTATGTTCAGCAAGATGAAGTCTGAACCAAAACATCACAAAAGTTGTACACATTTACATAGCAGACCACAAACTATCTAACTTAAGCATTTATGAAGCTTGAAGTCCAACACGCTTCATAAATGCCCAAATCGACATCCATTCACATCATTCAGATACAGCAAAACCATGGAACCCTACAATTATAATACCTCACATACAAACTTTTTATCATTATGAAAAGGACAACTGCATAGACATGTGCAATATTATCCTGTACACATGTCCTCCAAAATTAGTTTTCTAAGAGTTGGAAAAGAATCAAGGTCACAATTTGGACCCATCATATTAAGCTCCACCTTGGAACTTCCCATATTTGCCAAATGATCTACAACCCGATTCCCTTCTCTATACACGTGCGAAATGGTAAAGTTTACAAATGTATCAATAAGTGCCCATGCTTGTTCAAGCAAATATCTTATTTGCCAATTGTCAATATTTCTCTTCATGCAAGCATTGATAATAATAGCTGACTTGCCTTCGATGTGAATATAAGAGATGTTCAACTTTTTAACTAGTAGAATGCCTTCAAGCAAAGCATATGCCTCTGCGAAGTTGTTAGTACCCAGTGGAATGGAAACATATTTTAAAGCAAAAGCACGCCCTGTGTGGTCCCTTATGCATACTCCTACTCCTGCATCACCCGGGTTCCCTTTACAAGAGCCATCAAAATTCAATTTGAAATGTGTCGAATCCGGAGGACACCATTTCACTTTATTTCTATCAATTTTACTAATTCTCACTCTCAGAAAGCAAGGTGATACAAGAATAAAAATGCCCTTCCAACAATTAATAACTTGGCCATCCCAAGAAGTAAACTCCCTATTTATATTGAACTGATTTGAAACATGAGCATTAACTAGTTCTGATACTAATTTTTCAATTTAATTGAGAACATCAGAAAGAGAAGATGTTTGCTTTCTAAAAATACGCTTATTTCTTTCCCACCAAAGTGACCATACTACTGTGGATGGGATCACTTTCCAAATGCATGCAGAAAAGAGAGCATGAGTATAATATTGGCCAGGACTGAAACAAATCCCAGACATTATTTGGAAGAGGGATGCTAAAGGAAAGTTTAGCAAGCATAAACATACAACATGATAGGGAGGATAGTGCTGGGTGGTTGTTAAGTGGCTAGTATGTTTGCTAGGTAATAGTTCCTTTCTGTTTCCAACGTGTAAGCACCAAAGTTAGAGTGAAAACAACTCAAAGGCAGTCTAACAACTCACCTTACTCCACCTCCCTATGTCAAGCTCTCCTTGGCTACTCAAAAGCTCCAACTCCCTAGTTGTGGACATCCTTTCAAGTGCTCAAAAACCAACTTATGAAGCCAAACTCACCAAGTAGGTTGGATTCATGTTAGGTTGACCTGTTTCAACTTGTTTTGTTGGAATTCATGCTTTTCTACCTTCATTGGCATACCCGATTTGTCAAAAACTTGGTTTTAGGCCTAAAATGGGCTACTAGGCAATTAGCCCTCCATTAGGGGTTTTGTGCTCACCCTGTTCAAATGATGGACTTTCAGAACAAAAGCTTCACATTTTCAGATACCCTTTTGGGAATAATTGAAGATTCACAAAGTCTTAGGGTCTCTCAGGCCTTCTCCATGACTGTCCCAAAAATGGGTGAAAAATGACGGTTTTTAAGGGTTTTGATGGTGAAGAACCAAGATTCAAACTATAAACCTCCAATATGGACAAGAGACCTTAGTGTCATCATAGTACTAACTAATTAAGCGACAAATAAGAAGATTTACACTTCAAATTTTGAAGAACAAGTTTTTACAAAAAGTTGCTTATGAGGAAAATGCAACATTTTACAACTTTTCCAATACTGCCTCTTTCAAACACATCATTTGCAAACAAAACCAGTTACATTCAACATGCAAGAATTCCTATCATTTAGAAACAAAGAGAATCTTGTTAGCCCTGCATACAAGCATTAGGCAATTACAAAAATGGATTATTTCACTGTCAAGCTGATTGTTGTTGCCCTTTTGTCTTTCACTGTTTTGTTCTTGTTCACTATGACCTGCACTTTCACTGTTAGAACTCTTCACAAAAAGTCTGTTTTTGTGCTCCTTAACAAGGCTCAGTCTTCCATGGCTTATTGACCTTCATACCTGTTAATTTGAAGGAGGAGATTACAAATATAACTTCAAAGAAAATGTAAAACTCAGTCCTAGTTGATTGTGACAGCAAATTGGCCAAATCTTGCCTCAAAGATCATTGATTCATCTTGGCAGCTTCAAACTCATAGATGACATAGAGAACAATCCTTTTTCTTGTTTGCAAGCAATTAGAAGGAGGTACAACAACCTTACAAGCTCCAATGCATGATGGAGAGTAGGATAATGAAAGGAAATTGACTCTAAAACAGTGACTCACTGTCTTTTACATTATTTTCACAAACTAAACTTAAAAACATTCTCCTCATGGCTTATAAAGCCTCTTTTCCTTGGCATACAAACTTAATCATCAAGGAAAGTCTATTCAACTCTTAAATGCACTTGCTATAGAAGAGCAAAGCATTAAATTTCATCAAGACCCTAGCCAAATGGCACACTTGCCTAGGGCTTAATAGCCACAAAAACTCCTTACACCTGCATTCTTGAAGACAAAACATGTATTTACGTAGTTTAAAAGTTGACCAATTGGTTCTTGGGAAGCCATGAGCATTTTAGGACTCCAAGAAGCCAAGTTGGTCAAGCATCCTTGCCAATTCCTAGGCAAGGCAGTGAAACTGTCAAACCAAACTAATTTTGCTACAAACTCAAAACTTGATAGAATCAAATTCCACCAAAGGGAAAATTTTAAGAGAACATATTAGAAACTGAAAATGCAAGAATAGTACGGCCAAGTATAGCTGGTGTACGGACTGTTGTTCACATGGAGCCAAAAACTGGAGAAAAACCAAGTAAAACTAGTGCAAGTTTGAAAAATGTCTCATAACTTCGAATGATCAACCCTTACAATAGTTAAAACAGGATATTAAATACCTCTCCAAGTTGGTTAACCTCCTGTACAGACAGGTACATGTCCAAGGGCACTTAATTTTGACATTTTGATGCCTAAATGACAACTTTTGGTGCTAGAAAATGCAAGATTGACCTCCAAAACTAACCATCACCTAAAAATACTTCTCATACCTAAAACCCAAACATAAAACATGCCTAAAACCTTTTCACAACAAAAACCTCAAAAAAAACATTTTTCCATCATTTTGCCAGGCAACACCAAACTGGCAACTTTGAGCAAAAAGATGAAAACAAGAAACCAAAACCACACAATGAGTTCAAAACTCATCCAAACAACCTAGAACAACTTCAAAAACATCCTAAACAAATTTCCAACTTAAAACTAATAAAAATCAAACCTAAGATGAAAATGAAGCTGAGAATGAAACTAGGTGCTCCTGCACCACAACAATAATGAGCAAAATCACATTGGAGGAGAAGATGATCTAACGTTTCATTATGCTCACCACAAAGTACATAGGCAAATGGAGGTGCAATATTCAATTTATCAAGTCTCTCACTAGTAAGTATTCTCTTGTGTAAAGCAAGCCAAGAAAAAATCCCTGCCTTGGGAAGAATATTGTTGTTCCAACTGAAGTTATAATCTCTTTGTGAATAGGATTGAACAAACATCTGATGAATTGCCTTATACCCTTCCTTGATAGAGTACTTTTCATTCTTCGCAAGGCACCATATCAATTTGTCCAAACTATTAGAAATAAATACAATGTGGTTCTTGAGAATCAAAGAAAACTTTACCTTTTGATCTTGGGAGATTGGGAGTGAAGTTGGATACTTCCAAATGACACAGTTTCAAGGCCTCACAAGGTCATCTATGTAATCATAAGGGTGAGATCCCCAATGAGTAATAAATATAGGGATTGCATCTACTAGAGATTCCTCAAGATTAAGAGGGGGGAGACCACTCCATGAATCATGCCAAAAGTCGACATCTTTGTCATTATGTACTTGCCAAGATAGATATCTAGTAATCACATTTCTAGGAGCCATCATGAAGTTCCAAACTGTAGACCCTAATGGAGGATCAAGGATAGTAAAAATACGTGATGGGTAGGAGTATCTAAATACTTTTCTTCCATAATTTGACACCACAAAGCATGTGGTTTTACATAAATATTCCAAACCAACTTTCCCCCAAAGGCCTTATTCCTTTTTGAAAGATCGTGTAGACCAACCCCGCCCGTAGTTTTACTGGGAGTCATTTTGTTAAGAGACACAAGAGGGATCTTTTTATCTTCTAAAAGATTGCTTTTCCAAATAAAATTTTGAATAATTTTCTCGATATGGGAAACAATAGATTTCAGGGCTTGAAGGATAGAAATGTAGTAGTTTGGGATTGTAGCCAAAATAGTTTTGACAAAAAGGATTTTGCCTGACAGAGATAACCATCTAGCTTTCCATGCAGAAATTCTTTTTTTTAATCTGTCAATCACAGAATTCCAATAAGAAGGTTTCCCTGCTCCCATAAAGAAAGGAATGCCCAAGTATGAAGATGGAAGAGAATCCACTGGAAATCCCAAGGTCTGGATAATGTTGTTAGACACCATTTCAGAAGTACTAAATATGAACAATTTAAACTTTTGGGCAATGATTTTCTGCCCATATCCGGAAGTATATATGTCCAACATTTTCTTAATATGCCTTACTTCTTGAATATTGGAACAACCAAATAAAAGTGTATCATCTGCAAATAAAGTGTGGGTGATGGAAATTGAATTGTTAGGGATGCATACCCCCTTCCAAAGACCCAGAGTCAGTTGCTTATTGACCAATCTGCTAAAATCTTCTGCCATGATAATAAAGAGAAAAGGTTATAGTGGGTCACCTTGCCAAACTCCTTGAGTGGTTTGAAAAAAACTAGAAGGATTACCATTAATAATAATTGAGAAATGTGCACCGGAGACATTTTTTGATCCATTTACACCACTTATCCAAAAAGCCAAACTTTGTAAGCACTCTCAAAAGAAAAGACCAACATAATTTATCATATGCTTTCAACATGTCTAATTTAACTATGAAAGAAGGGGACTGTGAAGAGTTAATTGAGTGTAAAGCTTCATGGGCCACAAGTGCACCTTTTGATGTTTCCCTACCAGGAACAAAACATCCTTGTTGAGGAGATATTACTTTAGGAATCAAGAATTTCAACTAGAGATAAATAGGTTTTGTGAAGATCTTGTAAATTGTATTACATGAGGAGATGGGCCTAAAGTTTGCAAAATATTGAGGGTTGTTGGATTTGGGGATAAGAGAAAGATGGGTTAAATTAAAGTTCTTGAGAATAAAAGCTTTTTCTCTTGACTCCTCCAAAGCCATTAAAAGATCAAAACTTAAAACGTCCCAACACTTTTGAAAAAATAACATGGTAAAACCGTCAGGACCTGGAGACTTGTCAGGATCCATCAAAACTACCACCTCTTGGAGTTCAGCAAGAGAGAAAGGTTGCATCGGATAATCATTAGCATGCTGTGAAATCAGACAAGGGATGGAATCTAACAATACCTTGACACTAGACTCCTCGGGAACAAATGGAGAAGATGGAGCAAGAAGATTTTTAAAGAAGCATTCACCCTCCTCCCTAATTTCTTGTTCATTAGTTAGTTTTACACCCGAAAAAGAGGCATTGATAGAAAAGATAGTAGATGTAGCTTGCTTAATCTTTGCAAATGCCTGAAAGAACTTAGTATTTTTATCCCCATCTTTTAGCCATAGCTCCCTTGATTTTTGTCTCCAATACTCCTCCTCTCTAGAGCACAATTCTTCCCAGTAACTTTGTAAATGCTTCTACCTTGAGAAGGTTTCAGGATTAATCCCATTAGAAAAGATAAGTTTGTTGATGTCCTTTAATTCCTTCTCTACATATGATTTCTCTGCAAAGATGTTTTTGAATACTTCCCTATTCCAGACTTTGATATTTGCTTTTACAAACTGCATTTTCATATAGAGTTGAAACATTTTGTTCCCCCTATAGAAGGGGGCACTTACCCACCATTGTCAAAGCAAAGCATGAAAGTGTGGGTGCCGAAACCACATTCTTTCAAATTTAAAAGAAGGTATATGGTGAGAAACTTCATGTTTATCCAAGCATAATGAGATAGGAAAATGGTCAGAACAAGAGAAAGAAAGAATATTAGAGGTGAAAGTATATTTTTGAAGGATCCATTCATATGAAGTGAAAAACATGTCCAATCTGCTTGCAATTTGAAGGGAAGTTCTTCTATTTGTCCATGTAAATTGACCATTAGAAGGTAAAATGTTAGAAAGGGCGTTATCAAACACAAAAGATCTAAAGTCATCAATCACCTTAGAAGCAATAGGGTTGCCTCCCTGTTTCTCATCCTAAGACAAAATGGCATTAAAATCACCTCCTAAGATGATTTTCTGAACTCCCTACCGATGGATCTGACAAGATGAAATATTCCAAAGAGAATGTTTCTCATGAGGAGTTGTTGGACCATAAATATTAAAGAGGAGAAAGGATAAATTAAAATTTTCAATAAGAATAAGATGCCAATTTGTCCCTTGGTTCAAGGTTTTTGCTTTGATTGTCTTGGGATTCCACAAGGTCATAATACCACCGGAAGCCCCTACTATGGGAACATGTATGAAATCCCATAAAGTCCATTTTTTAAAAATCTTTTGAGAGGCTTCATCAGAAAGCTTTGTTTCTTGTAATAAAATGATGTCTTCTTGGGAGAAATCCAGCTGCTACTTGATCCGCCCCCTCTTGTCAGAGGCATTCAAACCTCTGACATTCCAAGATATGATCCTCATTGCACCCGAGAAGAAAAACATGTTCTTCTCAGTCTTGAATGGGATGAAAACTTATCTAAAATTGTAGATTGGATACCATCTGCGATCTCTTCTTGGATTTTAAGAATCTTGGGCTTCCGACCTCTTTTTTAAGGTGTTTTAGATAACATAGGAGATGAAGAGACTGATTGAGAAAGAGAGATATGTTGAGAAAAATCAAAGTCAAGTTGTGTGGGAGGTTGACAGGGCTGATATGAATTATCTTCAGCCACAAGGTGAACAACTTGACTAGATTCCAAAAGGGGTGAAAAAGTGGATGGTGAAGTATTAAGAGCAAGAGGCATAACATCAACAGAAGGGACATCCTAAATTTCTGGGAATTCCTCGAGAGCAATTTCATCAATCAAATTCGATGCAACAGAGATAAGGATATCATGTGCCATTAATTCAATATTTGGAGCATTCGATGAGGATCCAACAGTGGGAAGATTGCGACCAACCACATGGAAAGGTTGGCAATTAAACATCAAGCTATGAACCAGGTTATCCTTTGCATTATGTGAAAGAGAAATTTCCTGGAATTGAAAATATGAGGGTCCCACGGAAGTTAAACTCAAAAAAGAAGAAGTGAACTGCCTAAAGAGAGAGGAAGCAAATATGTTCTTATACAACCAATCAACAAGGATTGAAGAGCAGTGGATCTTAAAAGATATATTCTTGTATCTACCCACAAACTTTTGTAGAGAACATGAACCAGTGATAACAACCTGATATTGAGGAGAATTCTTCCAATTGGAGGGCTTTGATCTTTTTTCTGTTGGAAGTAAAACGTCTGCCATACAACCCAAAAAGAATTGAGAAGGAATTAGAGAAAGGGGGGGATTTTCCTAAAACTAAACAACCTGGAAAGGTCTTGCAACATTGTCAACATTATTCAGAGGTACGGGACTCTCTGATAAGTCAGCTACACTTGTTGTCCCACTTGGTGTAGAAGAAGGAGATGCAACAGACTAATAAAAGGAGAATTTATGGAAATCAATCACAAAATCCTTGCAAACCCTAACAACATCAATACTTGATCCTTGACACTGCAAATTAAAATGACCCAATTTATCTATACGGTCATCAACATCTCTGGTACCCTATATGCAAATGTCTTGATTCCATTTCCCTATGGAGGAAGTCATTAAAATAGACTTGGGAAGTGGCTTTGTGAGGTTTAGCAGTAAGCATACCCTGACGGTTAAATGGGCAAGTTCATACGGGATAAGGTCATGCTTGATAAAAATACCCATTTGATTAGCCAAAATTTCCACAATATTTGGATCACGATACTCAAGTGGGAGCCCTAGGAAAGTAATTCAAAAAGGCATGAAAGGGGGAGGAATTGAATCGAGACTAAAATTTGAAACCCATGCCAAAGTGATAATACCAACACCCTTACAAAACCACCCCTTATATCTATGAACACAATTTCTATGCTCTTTGGAATCAAAAATGGCAATGAAAAAGAGAGACTGCTTATCCATCAAAAAAATATCCTTCAAGCCCAGCCAATTCTATTTAGCCCAAAATGAAAGTTGCATAAAGGAAATAGTAGAATGAAGTTTACCAATGAGGGTTGTGGGGCGTAACAAATCTATTTGAGGCTGAATAAGGTGGTCCAGCAAAATGATCTTATACACACCCTCAGACTTGCCTGATTCTCCAATATTAGCAGCATCTGTGACCTTTGGCGAGACTGGAACTTGGCTACCCTCTTTAGCTATATCATTTGAAAGTTGCCCATTACCTTCTGCATCCGAATTTTGTGCTAGAGAATCAGGAAGAGATGTACAAAGGGGTTTTCTTTCTCCAGTTCTGTGTAACCTTTTTTGGTTTGAAGGGTGCTCCTTGGCACAAATTGTTTATTGGAAGATTGTTTGGGGTTGAAAGAAATTTGGAATTTATCAAATGGGTATTTTTTGGCTAGGTCACATATGATGGAAGATTAACAGGATTAGCCTGCGAATCGGATAGAGACCGAGGTGACAACGGTGGTGTCTAGAAAATTATAAATATTTAATTAAGTATTTCATTACTCATGTAATAATCTATTAAAATACAATTATAACTTAATTGTTTTAGAAAAAAAAAATTAAAAAAATTAACAATTATTCTATTTTCATATTGCATGTGCAAAGGTTACTAAAATAAAGTAATTAATAGAATTTATTTAATTGGGAATCTTGCATGCGTATGGGAGTTGCAATTTTGTAAAAAGCATATCTACTAATTTTGAAAAAAAAATGGGGGAGTTTTTCTCTCCATATGTACTATCCGGTTATGGGGTTTTGGCAGAATAATTTGGGGAAAATTTCTAGCTTTGGGGAAAAATGAAGTTTGGAAAATTGTTGGTTCGTCTAAAGAGGAGCTTTTTAGATTGGTACCTCTCAAATTACTATTCTATCATTGTTTCCTCTTTCAGATAGCATAATAAGGTAGGGAACTTGGTTCTTTTCCTTTGCATGTTAAAATTTCCTTGTAAATTGAATGAATATCAATGTGTTGTTTTGCTGGAAAGAGAAAATGATAGGGATTATCTGATAATAGG